>NW_019392701.1:1590134-1645954 GCF_000648675.2 Cimex lectularius
CACTTTGAGCCCTGAAGATGATCTCAATAAAGATCGAAACGTTGGCACGATAAAGAAAATGTTTTTCTGAAAACTACATCACACCAGACCGCATCTCACGATTTCTAAATAAATATCGATTAACGGTCACTAATTACCACACATTTCCACCTTTTAAATTTTCCCTCCTTTTGGCCATTTTTCAAATGTCGTGTAATAAGGATTCGATTCTCGGCGAACAACGAAATGGCCACGGAGAGCTTTAGTGAAGTATACTTCATTTTGCTTATTATATCTATTAGGTTTCGTGGTCCGATTGACCAAATAAATTCTTTTCAATTAATTAATCTTTAATTAAGGTTTTGGTTGAGATAAAGAAGTTAGTGTCTCGAGCCAGTGTCGATGAAACATCGAATCCGAATATTGAGCCTGCATGTATAAGATGGTAATGAATAATAGTAGAAAAAACATTACAGGGGTGTTAAAAAACTGTAAAATGCTACCCCTCATAGATGTATCTTGCTTGAAAAGCTGAGTATCATGTCTTCTTTATGACTTAAGTTGCTCAACCATCTCATTTGACGTGATGGTCTTTTAGGCGCTTTTAAAAAATAGTTTATTGTTTTGAGATCGGTTTTTATGAGTTACTTCTTCAAATAAAACGGTGGGATTTTGTTGATTGAACGACAATCCTTTCCAATCGGACGGATTGGACTTAATTAAGAAGTTTACGTTAGTTCGGCTGGCTAATTAGGATTTCTCTTCCTGCCCTCACGGTTTTTTAAAAACTCGGACCCCAATTACGAAACCTTTCAAGAACGTGAAAATATCAGAGGGGGTTGTTGGGTTGGATCGCGTTTCACTGCACTCACCAATCCTCAAGTGCTTTGGGGGAAAGGCGGTACATTAAATTTCTTCCTCCTGGGCCCCCTGGAAGATTAGATGACAATCGGGCTTAAAGTCGCTTACGGGGCTTTTTTTCCCTCCGGGTCAATACAAAAGGGTGTACGAGAAATTCGTTTTCACGATTAAATCCGAGCAGGCGAGTTCACGACTTGTCACATTCCGACAACTTTGACGGATGGCCCGACGTGCGTAAGGGCAGTTACAAAGGGCTGTCTGCAATCATAGATATGTGCCATCGAAACAACCCAGGGGATTCGCCCTTCCAATCTCTTAAAGCTAGCTGCGGTAATTTCATCATCTCTGAGATATTGACTTGTCAGAATTGGTAAATCTAGACGGACCGTTTTCATCAAATCTCCCCGGGTCTGCAAAAGCACACTGCAATTTTACAAAAACATAATTATTAAAGAACAATCCTTGAAGTCTATAATTCTCTGGTATTCGTTAAATAAACCCTTTATTGAGTTTTCAATAATGTTTCAGGCTGAGGCGGCTGATGCTTAAATAACAAACGATTTTTCCTTCCTTGCCGAGAAGAGGAAACGTGTGCCGTAATAACCTTTGAAATATAACTCCCTTTGGATATAATGAGGTGTGCGATGAGGACGGAGGGGAAGCAAATATAATACAAAGATAAGAAATTGCATCGGGAGGGAGGAAGAAAATCAGGACGTCTGGGGATTTAAAAACAAAGGGACGAGAAGAAGTTAAGCCAATTTTCGCATCGTTTTAAAACAAGACGACGAATTGTAACGAGCTCGGGAGTTGAAAGTAAGAGATTTGAACTTTTACCATCTTTCGAGGGCTGAGTGTTTTATTTTTCCCACAACGCGATTTCTTAAAAAGTTGGGGCTAATTTTGTCTTTTACATTACGAGCTTCTTCTTCTTTTTTTTTATTCGGCATATTTTAAGGCTGTCGCGAAGAGGGACGCTAATTGTCTTGACAACTTATAAACTTGAAAATTGAACTTCTTTTCTATTGTAAATTGTCGCAAGCAGAAAGGGGGAAAAATGAATTGGATTGGATAAATTGTAAAGTTTTCTTGGGTGGTCTGAATATTTGAACTTTTGCCAGCGATTTATTTTATGTTTAAACAAACTAGGAATTAAAAATAAACATTTTTTTTAAGTTGCTTCTTCAACATTTCATAATTGTGAATAGACCGAAAAATTGATATGGTTAAAAAACGTTCATTAGCCATATAAATTTATACATCCGAATACTGTCCAATCCGTTGAATCATTCGAAGAGAAATGAAGGCAGTTTCATAATACAAAATATCACATTATTTTATTGAAAAATTGTCTCTTCAGAATCTTGTGATATCTGAAAAATATATCTAAAGAAATCTATTGCATGCAATTTCATGTAGGTGAAAAAATGCAATAACATAAATAAAATGGAAATTATTTTTTTCACTTCATCGCTAAATAAAACGGGCGTCGGTGGCCGCAACGGTTTAGGCTACGTTTAATATGGATGCGAATTCTGACGAAATTTGACGAAATTTTGTTCTGACGAGTACGTCCGAAATCCTCGTCAGAACAAGGTGTTTAGACTGTGAGCGTTTTTGATAGTCAGTACGTGTCTGCCTCTCAGCAAAATGTACGAACTTAATGAGTTTTATTTCTTGAAAGTGCGTTGATTAAGCTATTGTTGATAGGTGGTTAGAAAACAGAGAATGTTTAGATTTTGAAAAAACTAAAGAACTTATTTAACTTAAAAATAAAGTTTAGAAATTGCTGATTTGACAAGAATTCGCAATAAATGATAATTTTCAGGTGCAGTTAGACCGAAATCTACCGGCAGACATCAAATTAATGAAACTTCAACAGCGAGACCGTGCGGACCCACATATCTTTCTCGTTTTGGTAGAACGATTAAAAATTTGTCTGCACTTTGGACATCGCTGATTTGACTGATGAACAGTTTTGTGGGGTGTTAGGCTTTGTTCAGTGGCTGACATGTAATAATCTTCATCAGCGGGATCTTGCGGACCCCCCTGCGAAACCGGCCATAATAATGAACAATTCGAAATACGTCTGTAGTTTCGGTTCTGTTAATTCGCCAGTTATCGCGGTAAAAAAGTTTTAAGGAGTTTTGTAAGAACTGTAATATCTTAATGATACTAAACTGCGCGACCACGGTGTCCCAGATTTGATACGAATTAATTTTAGATAAAGAGAAGCTATGAAAATTTGTCTGTTGTTTAAATGCTTAGTTTTAAATGAGAAATGTCATGGGATTTGAGTTTAAATCGATGTGATCATCCTGAATAGCGAAACTATGCGGAACTTCTAACTAAACTAATTCAGAACTTATTTTCCACAAGAGATGAGAAGGGAGAGTTTCAATCTCTTTTAGTCCCTTAAAAGAATGCATATTAATCCATGTATGTTTAGCGGTCATAATTGACCATACCAATTGAAATGAAATTTGAAAAATTCGAACGGTTGTAGATTGAGATGAGATGTGTCCGAGGGGATCGAAGTTACGATAGCTCAAATGGTAAGAGCGGCGGCGTATTGAGGCGAAGGTCTTGGGTTCGAATCCCGCTCGTGACACTAATTTTTCGTCTCAACCAAAAACCTTAAATAAAAAGATGTGCGTGGTAAGGAGGGTATTTCAGAGTTTTTTAAAGTGCATTGTGGTGTGCGTCATGGTTGCCAGTTGAGCCCAATCTTATTCGCTCTCTTTTTACATGACCTCCCAAATGTCCTGGAATGTGGAATACGTATAGGTAATACGACAATTAATTTATTGACGATACAGTTATCATGTCGGACAGTGCAACTGGCTTAAAAAGAAATATCAAACTATTTGAACATTACTGTGAACAGTGGAATCTCCCAGTTAATTTAGGGAAGTTCAAAATCATGGTGTTTACGAGATGGGGTAGGTTGAGTTCTCTGGATCGCTTGTTTTCAGGGGCAATCTCATCGAGATCACAAATATTTAGGAGTCATATTTACCCCGAGACTCTCTTGGACGAAGGACTTCTTTTGGAAAGCGTCAGTGGCTAAATTAGGTCTAAATAACACATGGTCAGCCTTCCTACTCAAAGAAACTATCCCTATTAAAGCCAAGTTTAATATTTTTAAGGGGATAAGTCGTGCAATTCTGTGCTATGGCTGTCAAATGTGGGGATAACAGAGGTTCGAAACAATAGAAAAAAAGTAACGTTTTTTGTAAGAAGTTGTTCACATTGCCATCTGGTACACCAAACTATATATTATATTTAGAGACCAACATGGATTTAATTTTGGTGAATACACTTAAGCTTCACTACTCTTATATTGTGAAAGTTCTGATGTCTCCCGGTACTAGATACACAAAAATTACATCGTTGGCGGTCATAAAGGCTAATATTTAATGGTTCGCACACTGGAAATATTTGTTTGAAAAGTACAACTTGCCCTTCCTCATATCTTTAGACAACCTCTGTGGCTGGCATAATTATTTTTCAATTCTTATTGAACAACAATAAGAAGAATGCCGGTCACGTGTCCAAGCATCTACGCATCTCACATTTTACAAGGAGGTACAAATTTCTCCTGCATTATTCGACCTACACGAAGATAATTTTGACGGTCTTTGTCTCTATGAGTTGCGATGGCTATTTAAGCTAAGAAGTGGGGTATTGCACCTAAAATCGGCTGTTTGGATCAGAGGGGAATTCGGAATCTGTTCGTTGTGTAATTCGCGCTCTATTGAAACTGTATCCCATTTCTTGGGGGAGTGCTAATCCCTGGGTGAGATTTGGTTATTGCATCTCGGAAGTTTCACTCTCCCCAGGGTTGACCTGTTACGTTTTTGAGTGGTTCAAATTCGCGTCCCTTAATTCGTTACGCTAAGAGGAACTACAGATATGAGTTCATTAAGGAGTTTAATTTTTGATTTGTATTGTATAACCTGTTTTTCTATTCTCTCTTTCGCATTTTAACAGTTGTTATTTCTCCTTTTTTTTCATTTTATTGCTTAGGCTATGACTTTTATCTTATTTATTGTGTATTTTTTCGTTTCTGATTGTTTAATCAACGACCTCTTGCAGACGGATCCAAGATCCATGTCCTTAAATGCTTTGAAATCAAAATTGTCTTTTTTCCTTTCTTAAGTTCAATATTATTATTATTAAATAAAAGGAAATATTTATTAGAATAATTAATATATTCAATTATGACCACTAACCAAATATGATTAAATTGCTAGTATTATTTCTTGAGCAACATTCTCCCACTTTGGCCGTGAAATATCTCTGTTGTGATATGTTTTGTGGTCCTTTTTTACGATTCTCAGAAATTAAATCTAATCAGTTGTAATCAGTCAACTTGACAGGATCAAAAGTGTTTCTGCATTGTGGGATGCCACCTAAACGTATTAACCATATTTTGAAATATGATTTTTATGTCAAATTTTCCTCCCCAGCGCCTGCCTATAACCAAAAACATTTATATATCAGCTCATTGTTTGCTTTCATCTTGAGATCTTCGTGATGATTAGCATTGCACTTTGGTTTCACCATTTTATTAAGTGGGTGTCTTTTTTAGAATGAGAAGTTCTTTTTTTTAATCGTCCTCTATTATCTCACTGTACGTCAGCATCAAAAGTGTTTTTGCATTACACATCCATCTCTAGATGCCATCTAGTCGTGTAATATGTTATATACGTTCTTTACAATATGACTTTTCTTCATGTTTAACTTCTCAAGTTTTCCGAGGGGTTTTTAACAGGCCAAAACTTCTCCCCGAGACCTGAAATATAACAAAATAAATTCGGATATCAGCTCATTGTTAGATTTCCTCCTTTGGTTTGTCACACAAAAGGCTTTTTCGAATTTAGTTTGCTTCCTTGGGGCAAGTTTAGTAATTCGTTCTTTCTTTATTTGTCTTCCTTTATGTCATTATTGTCTTTAGTCAAAAGCGTTTCTTCATTATTATATTATCACCGATAAATGTCAACATAGCAATTAAATTATGATATTTTGCAGGATTTAATGTTTTTTAAAAGCTATTTTCCCCCACAGAGAAGTAAAATAAACTGACCTATATAAGGAACGATATAATTATATTTTTGAAATTATAATATATCTTAATTCACTGAATGTTTTTTTTAAAGACTGCAGGGTGGCTAAACTGAAGATTCGACCTCCATTAACACACTGTATGTCAGAATAAAAGAGTTTCTTCACAGACTTGCCTAACCTTGTTTGGGTATTACTGGAAAAATATTCTGAAAAAACGCAGATTATTGAGAGAATCATGATATTAATACTCAAATTCCTCTAGATGAGTACGAACCTTTTCCATTGGAAAATTCTCTGTTTCACCCCCAAGGTACCCTCTGGAGTTCTTTCAGATTGGCATGCCTCAGACTTCGAAGTACAAAATTTCCTAAGCGGGATAATCCGAGGAGTTTAATTCTAGAGACCTCGTCGTCCATTTTAAATAAAGGCAGGAACGTTCGCTCTTACTTTTTATAGCCCGTGCCTCGTGTGCTGTAGGAAAATCTCTTCTAAATCTAGTTATCTCCAAGCAATGAAGTTCTGATACATCACATTGGTAGTTTTCTTTTTTTTTTGGTCGGTCAAACTCATTTCGGCATTTTGTCTTCTATCGTGGGTTTGTTTACAAACAAATTGTTCTGATTTTATTTGTCTGCCTAACCGTATTCTTAAAGGAACTATGCCATCATCAGAAGAAGAAGAGGTCACTTTGAGCTTTGACGTTTTCCTCAGATGGGTTTTAGACAAACTGGTTAATATACAACGAATATATTTATGCTGTAATAAATGTATTGATTCGTTGTAAAAGATTTCTTTTTGATATCTACGATGCGATGACCTGCAATTTGTTAAGGATCTTAATTTTTTCTTCCTCTAACGAGTTTATTAAGGAACGAGAAGTTGGACCTTCTTTATTTTTTTAGCAGAAAACAAAATAAACACAAAACTATCACGGAAGATTGATGAAATTAACTAAAAGCGTCTTACCACAAAACATTGACTATAGGGCACCACCAAATTACGCCTGTTTGTGTATATTTTTTTTAATGTTTAAATTTTGGTCTCTCGTACAAAATAATTTTCCGTTAACACCCAAAAAAATTAGCCAAAGGGGCTTTCTATTAAATGCGCATTTATCAAGAAGGGAGTCGAAGTTGTAATCTTTCGATTTTCACTAATGGAAGTGTACTCCATGTCGTCCCCATGGATGTCGTCGCTATCTCGGCTGAGATTTCCTCCGGAGGAGGTGAGTCATCCGCAGATAAGTAGAAAACCTTTTGAGGACGGAAAAGTCCCCCATTCTACTTCTCGATAATGAAAGATCGATCCTCGTTACAGTGGATTCCAGAGGGGCGACGTCTCAAATGCATCTTAATAAAGTATTTACCAAGGGTCGTACTGGATGACTGGCCACTTCCTTAAAATAAAATTGTTACTTTCTGACAACTTGTAACAGAATAATACTAACAGAAAAATGGTCATGCTTATATTCATGAGATACCCCACTTTGTATATTGTATGACATGAACAGTGAAAATAAACAATGAATTCCTCGTCGGACCCACCAAACATGGAAGTCGGGTTTTGATGTGTTTTATCGAGCAAGTTTATGTCTTAAACTCCATTTTTCAACGCCAGTTATGAGATTAATTTTCGTGTCATTTAAAAACCCAATGGGAGATGTGGATGCAACTCCAATTTATGGGAAGACCCATTCTCCCATGGAACTGATTTATCCAGTTCAACAAACCAAGTAGTTTCAGGTGATCATGGACTGTTCACTTTGACAAATCCAGTTGCGATTTTCCTTATTGTTATGTACAGGATTGGTTCAACTAGTGTCCTAATTTTAATTTCATTGGCTTAAACTTGCTGGCTTCAAGAGGACGTCCACAACGTGGAATTCAGGTATATAAATTGAACGAATACTTTTTTGGCGCTGGTGCTCTGTTAGCACGACCTTCCCGTACACGCCCAACTTTTTCTGCCGAAAAATTTTCGAGTCTCCATTTTTGTAAAGATATTAAAAAAAACCTATTGCATGAAGAGAATTTTTTCAGAAAACAAATATTAGCTATCAAAAAACATAAATAAATAAAAATAATAATGATAGATATAAATTTTTCTTTCTTTTTTTTGAAACAAACGAACATACCTGACATAATACAAACCATCTACAAAAATATCTAAATACGAACAAAATTTTTATAAATCTAATGACAATATATATATAACTCCGCATTTTCACGTTTTGTGAAAAAAGTAGAATATGCCGAAAACTTTTCGAGTCTCCATTTCTGTAAAGATATTTAAAAAAAAAACTATTGCATGAAGAGAATTTTTACAGAAAACAATATTAGCTACGAAAAATATAAATAAATAAAAATAATAATGATAGATATAAATTTTTCTTTCTTTTTTTGAAACAAACGAAGTACCTGATATAGTACAAACCATCTACAAAAATATGTAAATATGAACAAAAATTTTATAAATCTAATAACAATATATATTAATCTCTTTCCATAAATACTCATTTTATGTGTATTTGTTTAAATAATTCCATGCTTTTATCTGTCTGTTTTCTTTATTAATAAAAAAAACTGACAAAATTAAACGAATACACTTGCAAAATTCTAAAACTTAATTCTTGCGGTTATTAGATTTAAAATAAGCATATCCTTTGCTACATGTTATAGAATTTGAGTTTTTAAAGAAACATTATTTGAAAAAAAATTGTATGCTCTGGTCGACCTAAAATGCTCGTTTAAACGTAGTATGAAAGAAAAGAAAATGATTGAGTTCGCGCAATACCCTGGGCCGATAAAGTAGGGCAAAGCATAAAACAGAGAGAACTCAGGAAAATATAGACTCGCATGCGTTTGTCTAACGGAATCGAAGAGAACATGTCGCAGAGCTGGTATAGAATAAAATATTGAGATTATCCCCCATCAACCAAATGATAATGAGGACAGCACAGGAAACTATTATGAGCATCATCAAAGGGAACCTCCAACTGGATTACAACTAAAATGGGTAATAGCAATATTGTAACGAAAGAATATCCGATACTCATGGCTCCACGAGACGAAATACACGGGGTGTCCGAGTTCAAACGAAATGTCTAACAAACGTAAGTACAAATAAATAATGGTAAAGAGGAAAAAACCCCTCTGTTGAGAATGGTACCATCTGCTGGTACACTGATGGATTTGGAACACAACGTACGGGGTTGGAGTATTCGGACCTGGAACCAAATACTCAGAAAAGATGGGAAAATACACCAGTACCTTCCAGATTTGAAGTCCATGCAATTGAGAGCTGTACCCAGTTCAATCTGTACAAAGGGTATAAAGACAAGGATGTAGTTATCATGTCAGATAGCCAAGCGGCTATCATAACATCATTAGTTCAAAAATGGCGCTGAACTTCAAAACAAAACTAAACAGATTAGGTATGCAAAACAGTCACCCTCTGCTGGGTCCCAGGGCACATGGGAGTAGACGGCAATGAGAAATCGGACGCCCTTACAAGGAAAGAAGCCAATACGACCTGTGGCCTTCTGTGGCTAGTGTTTCACACTATCGATGTATTCCTTAGAAAAACGGACAAAACGAAAATGAGAAAAGAGTGAAATTCACTCATTGGTAATAAACAATCCAAGAACCTTTTTGACAATTTTTAAAGGGAAGAAACAATAATATGCATCAGAGGAAGCAGACAAAACTGCGAATCTTAACAGGACACTGCAGACTGAATGGGCACCTGAGGAAGATTGGTATAACAGAACGTGGCATGTGCAGATTCTGGAAAGAAGCATAGGAAACCCCAACTCACCTAATAACAGACTGAGGTGCCACATTCCCCTGCAGGAGAAAGTGTTTTTGGATGTACTATAACCGTAGAAAATGTCCGAACACTGACAACAGCTCTTTAAGGACGCAATATACTATACACCCCGACTAAATGCATCTACATAGTTAAGTTTAAAAAGTAGTGCCACGAGGAGGACTCGAACCAACCACATCCGAGGTACTCATCCGGATCGTGGGTTCGAGTCCCGCTCGTGACAATAATTTTTGTACTCAACCATACTTTGCATAATAATTAAATAAATAATGTTTATTGTATCATTTTATTTATTTATTAACAATGTTATCTACTTATAAATTTTTTTTTAAATTTTTTTTACGAGGGTTCGCAACAGCAGAGGTTATATCAACCCTCGGGGTGCCGGTATTTTTGAAAAAAAACAACAAAACAAAACAACAACCCATTTGTAAGTATGTCGAGTTCGAATGAAGGGCCGCTGTATTTGAACCCGGGACCTTTACCTTACAGTGACGAGCGGCGTGTCAACGCGTAAACGGTTGCGGCCACCGACGCCCCCTACTTATAAAATTAATAGTAATTACAACACTTACCAATATGTCACCACAAGAATAGCACTACACTTTATGCCCTGAAGATGATCCGAATAAAGGTCGAAACGTCGGCAAAAAAATGAAAAAGGTCTTTTTCTAAACTGTCTCATTCTTGACCGCTCCTCACGACTTCAACAAATTTATGGACCAATAGGCTTCTAAGAAACACACAGTGTTATTTATTTGAATATATTAATGCTAATTAAAATCTACACTTTCAATGTAGTCAATTTTTCAACTGCTTGAACAAGTGCAACTGATTGGGCACTGGCATCAAAAATTTTTTTTAAACTAACAGCTAACGAAAACTATTTTTTCGTTATTTAAATCATTAAAAAATTTCTTTGGAAAATAATATTGCCCTATCAAGGGTTATGTTTTACCGCGCCGGATGTAATAAAAATGAATAAAAAATAACCAACAGTAAGGCTGTAACTTTTTAAATTTAATATTGTTCTTATCGTTATAGTTAGTTCTATTTGGAGGCTGGTTTCTGTTTTGGAAGCATGGAAAGGAAGCGTGTTCAAAATAATTAGGTAGTTAAAAGTTAGAAAACAAAAAGGCATTGAATATTTTATTTATAGTCTTGAAATATTGCCCAGATGGGCCCCATTTACCGGGTACTGGATCATCGGTAGTGACAACCGTTGAAAAACCCCCTTACACCCCAGCGAAGTGCACATGGGAGACAAATTACAGACTGTGAGATCACCACGTGTACAGCAGTGTTCGTCGACGCCTTTTCAAATTATATCGTTTTAACTGACGGACAGCCGACCCTGTTTTATACGAGTCATTTCAAGTAGAAATATCGATATTCTCGCTTCGATTAACAACATCCCTTAGGGCGAATTCCCCGTTAGCCCGCTTGTATCGTCACAATTGTCCCGTCCCTCTGTACATCTTGAAATCCTTTTTCAAATTAAAAATTGGTTTGAATAAACAAATTCGAACTATAAATACTTGTTTTGACACAACTTATCGTTGTGTATATATACACACACAATCGTATATAATTTATTTAAAGAGTATTGTAAATAATTTAAAACTAGTTTGAATAATTTAAAATGGCAGTTCATGGAATTAATTAGTAATTAAGTCTTTCGCCTCCGTGTATGCCAGTCGCCCCTGCGCTGCCAGTAGCTTCTACATCTGTCTTTCTGGACCTGGCACGATTTCCTGTAAACAAAACAAAATTTAATTTGCAAGAAAAACAACATTTGCCTAATGTAGGTATAAAGGTTTAAATTGACAACAATTTCTAAATTGGAAAAAAATTATCAATTTTTTCGAACTTTAATTCTTTTCCATAAACTATACATCATATTTAAAATTCGTTAGACATAACACTTCTAACCCATCTGCTTAATGATTCTAAATATTAATTATAAAAATTGGATCATAGCATTCCAAAGAAAGTGTACCTTTACGCATTAAAATTTGATTTTTCAGTATAGGCAAAAGCACAAAAAAAGGCTTAATTTTCGCGGCAATTTTGTCGGTATGACGTTTCAATAGTATTATGTCTTAAGCTCTTTTTGATGGTATAGACTGTTCAAAATAACTAACTATTGATTTCTCGATAAATTGTCACTAGAGCTCAGTTTTCCTTTAATTTTCATTTTAAATTGAGCATTTTTTCAATTTTTTCTTGTGGGTGGACGACTTATAAAATATCTAAAAAACTGTTTACCAGACAAAAATCTTATAAATAAAGTACTACAGCTAAAAGGAGGTTTTAGGTTGTAATACGTGCGAGAAACCTATTGATGAACGATCATATTGTACTCTGAAGCTTTTTTAATATTTATTATAATCATTATGTGGTATTTAGTGACCGTTAATTAACGATTATTTGGAGATCATGAGTTGCAGTCTGGTGTGACGTATGTTTAGAAAAACATTTTCTTTATTATTCAGAAATCGTGAGATGCGGTCTGGTGTGATGTAGGTTTCAGACAAACATTTTCTTTATCGTGTCAACGTTTCGATCTTTATTGAGATCATCTTCAGGACTCAAAGTGTTTGTCTTCTGGGTAATTGTGCCTTTCTTACGTTGAGCACTCTCTACACGACACGCAAGAATAGCTCAATTACACAGAAGACATATACTTTGAGCCCTGAAGATGATCTCAATAAAGATCGAAACGTTGGCACGATAAAGAAAATGTTTGTCTGAAACCTACATCACACCAGACCGCATCTCACGATTTCTGAATAATTATCGATAAACGGTCACTAATCACCGCACATTTTCTTTATTAATTATTTATTTATTTATTATGAACGTGCCAACGTTTCGATCTTTATTGATTTCATCTTCCTGGGATTTATAAACATTGTTTAAAATATACAACATGTAGGATGTGAAAAAATGAATTATACAATGATAGAAAAACATTTTAAGAAAAGAAAATGTTTTTCTAAACCTACGTCACACCAGTCCGCATCTTACGATCTGCAAATAATCATTATAATCAATATGAAATGAATTTGTATACTTACGACTCTATATATTTATTTGTAATTTTATTTATATTTTGTAAATAATTGTATAATTTTGTGTAAATTTATAGTTGTTTTATCAATTTTATTTCTTCAATTAAGTTTTAAATTTGTTTTTTTCCGTATCCTTAAAAAATTCAAAATGAGTTCGAATAGAAAACGAAAAGAAATAAAATACGCAAATGGCCTGTTGCTCCTTAAGAAAATGTTGATACTTGTTTTTCAGGAGCAATGAAAGCCAATTTAATAATTTAAAAAAGATTAATCCTTGGTAAATTGTTTTGAAAACAATCCTCGATGCAGGAAAGCCTGAATTATTTTTTATTCTTTGTCTTTTATTCTTTCATTTTAATGTTGTCTCTCATTAGAGAATGCAAGACGAACGTTATTGATATCCCGCTCGTGCCATTGACTTTTTGATCTCAACTGAAAACCTTAATTAATTGTAAGATAATAATCGGTCAAGCAGACCACAAAACTAATGAATTTAATAAGTTTAAAATGAAGTATACTTCACTAAAGCTCTCCGTGGCCATTTCATTTGTCGCCGAGAATCAAATTGATTTCACGACATTTGAAAAATGGCAAAAAGGAGGGAAAATTCAAAAGGTGTGGTTGAGGTGGGAGGTTGGTGTCCGAGTGGATCGAGGTCACGATAGCTCAAGTGGTAGAGCAGCGGTGTATCAAGCCGAAGATAGTGGGTTCGAATCCCGCTCGTGCCGTTGACTTTTTTAACTGAACTGAAAACCTTAATTAATTGTAAGATATTAATTGGTCAAGCAGACCACGAAACTAGTGAAGTTATTGATATTAATTAATCTTTATGTAAGGTATTGGCTGAAATGAAAATGTGAATGTCACGAGCGGGATTCGAACCTACGACCTTCGGCTCAATACGCCGCTACTCTAACCACTTGCTTGTCATCATTGTTCAAGTGGTTAGAGTAGCGGAGTATTGAGCCGAAGGTCGTGGGTTTGAATTCCCCTCGTGACAATAACTTTTTCATTTGAACCAATACCTCACATAAAGATTAATTAATTGAAAAAAGTTATTTGGCCAATTGGACTACGAAATATAATAGATTATTGATATTACACGCTCTCTTCATTTGTGCACTTTTTTGCATCCAATTCCATATGCAAGTTTATGAATGGTCGCCAAACAGTTTAGTTAACAAAAATTTCGTGAAAATGACCATTCAGTTAATACTTTTTATATTCGCCTCTTCCAAGCTATGAAAGATAACATCAATATTTAAAAAAAATTTAATCTCTGATTTGTTTTCTGAAAACACTATTGGATGCCGAAAAGCATGAAAATGCTGTACAAATATCTAGTAAAATATATGTTTAGACTTCCTTTCTTTAATATAATTATAAACAACAAAAACAAGTCGTAAAAAATATTTTTGCATTATTGTCATAAAAACCACAAACATAACATAGCCATAATTAACTAAAAATAATTGTAAATTAACAATTAAAGTCGGCTGTATAGGTACTCTAGAGGAATTGTTCAGGGCTATATACCTTAATTTTGTTAAATGGTAAAAAAAGGACAACAGATTCGGGAATAGACCCTCAAGCTAATTGTGACATGCATAATGCATTGAGTAAACATTTGATTACAGCTTTAGGAGAATTTATAAGGGCTATAGTTAGTTTATAAACAAATCAAAGTCATCTTTATTTAAATGTTTTAAATATAGTTTTTTTTTCAGTTACAGTATTATTAATTGTAGTTTCTTCCGTCTAGAGAAAGACGTAGAGGTTTTGTAAATTTCCAAAATATTTTACCACTCAAATGTTAAATACAACGCATTTTAACAAAATTTTAAAATACTTTGCAGTCATAAAGTAAATCAATCCCTACGACCCTCATTGTTTGTAATTAAATTAAATTAACTCTTTGTTCAATTTGATCTCAATTAGCAGTAATTTATTGCGTAGTGCTAAACTAGTATTGGGTTGTCCGGAAAATAATGCAGGATTTTAAGTTTTCATTAAAAAAAATCTATATAAAATATTCTGTTTACGTTTACAGGATTACTCATTTGTATGAATGTCAACACTTATTAATCCTCTTCCAAATGATATTGTTTGTTTACCTCTGTAGCATTCCGCTACTTGGAAATAATTCAGTCATCCTTATAATGTCAAAGCGAGAATTTCGTACGATTTTCTTTTACGAGTTTAAACTCGGCCGAAGCGGAGCCCAAACGGCTAGAAACATTAACCAAGTCTGGGGCGAGGGTTGTGTTAATGAGTGCACTGTGCAAAGGTGGTTTAAAAAATTTCGGGAGGGAGATTTCAGCCTTGAAGATGAAGAAGGTCGTGGAAGGCCTTCCTCTCTTAATGATGATGTTCTGCGATCAGTGGTGGAAGAAAACCCCAAAACAACTGTTCCAGAACTTGCAGAGCAACTCAAAGTCAGTAAAACGACCGTCGCTGACCACCTCAAGGCGATTGGAAAAGTGAAAAAACTCGAAAATTGGGTTCCACACTCATTAAACGATCGCCAAAAAATCAGCGCTTTGATGTTTGTGCATCACTTCTTTGTCGAAACAAAAATGACCCATTTCTGGCCAGAATTGTTACATGTGACGAAAAGTGGATTCTCTACGATAACACTAGACGTTCTGGACAGTGGCTCGACAAAGGAGAAGCTCCAAAGCCCCCAACTCATCAAAAAAAGGTAATGGTTACGGTATGGTGGGCTTCATTTGGTTTAATACACTACAGCTTCTTAAATCCTGGCGAAACCATCAATGCTGAATCATACTGTAACCAAATTAATACCATGCATCAGAAATTGGCAGTAATGAAGCCCTCTTTGGTCAATCGGAAAGGGCCCATTTTGTTGCATGACAACGCTCGACCACATGTGTCACGTGTAACGTCACAAAAATTATTGGAGCTTGGCTATGAAACTTTGCCTCACCCACCCTACTCTCCGGACCTCTCGCCTACTGACTACCATTTTTTTAGACACCTGGACCACTACTTACAACACATAATATTCAAAAATCAAACGGAACTGGAAAATGCATTTATTGACTTTATCAATTCTAAAAATTCTGAATTCTACTCAGACGGAATTAATAAGTTACCAACACGTTGTATTTTGATTAAAGAACATTGCTTTAAAGTAACTAGTTTCTTTTTTTTTGTTTAATACCAAAATCCTGCATTATTTTCCGGACAACCCAATAGTAACCCGATAGTTTCCGTCCCTTTCTAATCTTCTGACAAAACTTAATAATAAATCATTTATTAATATACCAGAAGTCGTGTACTTAATTTAAAAAGTTTTTACTTTTACATTCATAGGAGAAGTCTTATTGTTAGTTTTATTAGCTAATACGATCGTCCGATAATTTAAAGAACAATAATGGTAACACTTAGTCTCTAGTAATGACAATTATCTATACTAAACATAAATATGTTTTTGAAAAGAATTAGATGTGAAAACGTTAATTATATTTAGGCACTTTGTTGTTAATTGTCATAGATAACAAATATAATTTTGAAATATCTGTTCGTATAACTTTAATTAAACTAATATACATGTACGTATAATTATAGATAGTATACCAAATATTTCAACACATGACGTATGCCTTTGTGTGGTCTGCTGGATGATGAAACCGAAATTGGTCGTAAATTCAGGCGGTTCACGCACGGTGTATTAGATCACTGTAGCCCCCTCGCACATGGTGTATCGGACGAAAGCAGGAAGTGTACAGCATGAGAAAATGCGTAGATACTTCTTACTGCATCCCATTAATGGCCGTCGGCCGAGGGAGAAGAAAGGTGAATTGAATTGGTATGGTCCATTTACATAACCTCTCCTGCGCAGCCGTTTGCTTCGGGGGACCGAACTAAAGTAGGCAACACACCAGTTTATCCGGTAAAGAGTAGCGAGTGGTAGTAGCCTGGAGCTCATGGCTCTTTCAGCTATGGAGTGGGCACAACCCGAAAGGGGCTTGCGAATCGTCGGAACCATTCGTCTTTAAGGAAAGGGGCGACTTGAAGCCAGTCATGGGCGATACCCTCTTTCCTAAAAGAATAAGGGATACGATCACGATAAGAGGGTAAATAGGAATAACCCGTGGTATGGAGCGCAACCTGAAAAGGTGAGCTTCATTTCACGGGCAATACCTTCTCAGTTGTTTGCGTTCTATGATTACTTTACTGTCCCAACCAATGGTTACAGAGGGGGAGGTTAAAAGCAAAAATAATATTGTAGCCCGGATAGCGTGATCAACTTTTTAAAGCTCAAGATGTCTGTGTATACTGGCGCATGAAATCGTCAGTGGACCCACACAGGGTGGACTATCAGTCTCAGATGGATCAGTAAACCAGCTCCTGTCTGAAAATCGGGAGACGGACAATGACAGATTCAACTACTGGTACAAGCATTTTCCAAAACCATAGGTTATGCTACTGGGTTTGGATTTGTATTAGTTGATTGCCTAGACTAGAAGAGAGTACTTTGAATCATGCCACTTAAAATGAAAGCGTGTTGTTCGGAAGTTCTTAGTTGGAAGGCCTCTGCACTCGGGGGTGATGGAAGGACCCGGCCCATTCTATCGTCGCGTGTACGTCGGGAGGTTTGGACGCTGATCAGACGGTCCAGCCCGTTGGAAGGGTTAGTGGGGAAGAAACTCGTTTTCATCCTAAGGAATTGATACGTTTTTCTACTTGTGAACTTACGATAATAGCACAATTTTCTCCAGATCAGGAATGCGAATAAACAAACGTCAGATAAGGCCACGGCGCGGCAGAAAAAACCTCAATGTCTCTCAGGTCGAGCGACCCTTACAGGGAACTGATTTCGAGTTTGGTCATTTTAATTATCCAATGAATTAGGCAGATCAAAGTGATCAGTAACGACTATTTATTATAATATTTTTATATAATTTTGGTCATAATTAATTACCTGTTCGCGCTCCGCCAAAGATAATTTTTTCGAATGTCACTAGAGGAGATTCAAGCAAAAGAGATAGAGCCGTTGAGCAGATTATTACTATGAACATATCTCCAAAGAATCCATGAATCTGTTGAACAAATTAACTGTAACAACCGCTAAACCGTACATCACTATGTTCGTTACCTGTGCGTAGTCTGTGTAGTAATTCGGCGACCTGATAGAACCGATTCCGTACAGGATAACGGCGACGTGAGTCAAGTAAATGCAGTACGTCAGCCGTCCTATCGGGGCGAAAACATTCCAAGAAAGAAAGGCATTTATCGGACCTAAAAGTTTGAACGAAAAAATTAACACTGTCATTTATTTAGGTCTTGTCGGTCATGTTCTTACCGGCATAGTTGTTAACGCAAGCGATTATGATCCACATCAGCCCTATCGCCCAGAAAAACCTGTAGAAACCGATGTAAAAGGCAGATTCGATTTTGTTGTAAGGATGGTCCAGTTGGATTATCTGGTATCCTCCGTAAACCGCGTAAAGCATCGAGGCGATCGTAAGCAGCCACAATACAGACCCACCTAGCTGAAATTTTCCTGATTATTATTACATTAAATTATACATATGATAAGAAATCGTACCAAATTCATTTTAAATTGGATCTTCTTTTGTTTCATCTCGTATAGAAGATATCCTGTGAGAATACCAATTACGTACGATACAGTTTTTGTGTGTGTGGGCAGGTAAATCTCGGACATGACAAAGTTCTGGACTGTCGCACTGTTGAAAATTGAAAATTAAATTAACATTCGCGCCTGGGAAAAGAAATGTAGAATTACTTAGTGGAAATCGGAATTGGAGCGACTATCTCCTCAAAATAAGAGATGGAGAAAGGCGAGGCTATTGAAGCTATGACAAGTATGACTATTTCGACGTATCCAAACCATGGCCACCTCCAAAGTGGGTAGAGTACGAAAGGTGAAAGCCAGTACATCTGCATATCTGCAGCTAAATACCAAGACTGCATCATACACTGGAATGAAAAAATATATTTAAATCCATTAGATTTCGTGTTCCGATTGACACAAATAAACTCTTTCAATTAATTAATCTTTATGTATATATTATGCAGGGTGGGCCACCAAGACCCGAGGGGTTAAATGCCTGGGTAGACTCGTACCCCATCCCCAATACCTCGTACCTCCCATCTCAACCCACCTTTTGAATTTTCCTTCCTTTTTGCCAAAATTCAAAAGGTGGGTTGAGATGGGAGGTACGAGGTATAAAAGGTAAGGTAGGAGGGAGGTGGTGTCCGAGTGGATCAAAATTAGGATAGCTTAAATAGTAGAGCCGCGGCGTATTTAGCCGAAGGTCGTGGGTTCGAATCCCGCTCGTGACACTGATTTTTTTTATCTCAACCAATACCATAAAGATTAATTAATTGAAATATATTTAAAATTATTAAGGCCATTAAAATGAATAAAAAATCACACACATCAATGAACAGTTTTATCAAATAACATTAAAAAAAAAACATACACTAGTTATAAATTACAAAACGATTGTCCAACACTTGAATTAAAAGCCCATAAGTCGCTTAATAGTTTTTAATCTTCAATAAACATAAACATATTTTTAGAATGTTTATGTTGGTGGTGACCTTACAGGTCAGGGGATTAAAAGACCCTCCCTGGAATAGCACTATCAGCTTCCGGCTGGCTTTTGTATCCAGGGATGAAAGAAATTACCATAAAAGTTTTTTTACGGTCTTGAGTAAATTCTGAAATAGCACTTTTTTTAAACGCAAGCATCATCACGGTTATTCCAATTAATTTTGATTACAGTTTTTTTAAAAGAAGAATCTGTACTTTCTGTTTAAGCATAAAACAGAATATCGTACCTTATTTGAGCAAATTTTCAAGCCATTTAATTTTTTAGGAGCCAAGTTACCGTTTTTTGGTAACGTTACCTTAAAAACTAATTTGTCTATTAGAGCCAAAGTTCTTGTTTCATTTTTCTTACTACACTACGAATACCTAAGTTTAAAAAAGTAAATCGTTACGTTTTGGTAACAACCTAAAATGGTGCCAAAATGTGACACCTTTTTTTTAAAATTAAAAAATCAAAAAATATATACACTGCTCATAGACGCGTTTTGAAAGCATCGCTTGCTATGATTTGCTTATGATTGTTCTACATAATAAAAAATATAGTTTCAGTATGATGAAGGGTTTGGAAGAAAAGTGAACAAATACAAAGTTTGTTTCTGACGCTGCCCAATAGACACAACAAAAACCTAAGACGCCGAATTTTTTGCAGTATGGAGTCGATAGACGGTTTAGTTGGGAGGATTGTTTTTTATGCAGAATATAGATAAAATACAAGTCTTGGAATATAGTAAGAGATGGCGAATTGCAAGTTCATCAAGCTAAGATTTATTTCAGAATGGGTCTACACAAAGCAAAAGGAGAAATGGGATAAATCTAGAGGTGTCAGTCATGGTTAAGGCCAAAACTCAATGGAATGATAGGGTCAGAAAACACTTACATTACATTGGTATATATATATATATATATATATATATATATATATATATATATATATATATATATATATATATATATATTCACCGATGACCCCCCACTTGTAGGTCATGAAGAATATTATCTTCGAATGCGAGGCAACTACTCTATGGAGACCTAGCCTTAGGTACCAAGTAGACCGGGAATAGGAGATGCAGCAATGCTACCTCTTAAGAAACCTATCAAGTCAATTGAACTGAATAGGAACAGGAGAAAGTACAATGGGCCAAATGGCTGTAGTTCTTTGGAATACAATATCACCTCTTCTTACTACTTTTCTCATCATCATCAACACTGTCAACATAATCAACTTTTTAAGATTTTACCAAGTGCATTTTTGCTTAAAGGCAAAATCGTGTGGAATTCACTTTTCTGTTATAACTATCGAATAAGGTTAAAACTACCAATAGACTAGGACGGTAATAAAAATATATTAAATTATTTCATTGCAAGAATCATCTTCATCATCTTTTTAATTGATTATTTGGAGAACGTCAGATGCGGTCTGGTGTGACGTAGGTTTTAGAAAAACATTTTCTTTATCTGCTAACGTTTCGATCTTTATTGAGATCAACTTCAGGGCCTCGGATTAATAAACATTGTTTAAATTTTAGAAATACATGTAGGATGTGGAAAAAAAAATGAATTTATTCAATGCTAGAATTTTAAAATTCCATCAATACACAGAAAACAAACACTTTGAGTAAGTACAAATACTTTGATTGAATTTAAAAATTCTAGCATTGTATAAATTCATTTTTTCCACATCCTACATGTATTTCTAAAATTTAAACAATGTTTATATATTCCAGATCCTGAAGATGATCTCAATAAAGATCGTAACGTTGGCACGATAAAGAAAATGTTTTTCTAAAGACTAGGTCACACCAGAGCGCATCTCACGATCTCCAAATAATCATTGGCTAACGGTCATTAAACACCACAAATTTTTAATTGATTTTAACTTTTTGTCATATAATTAAGTTAATTGTAATTAAAAAGCAAAGCTCATAAGGCATTTTCCGATAGGCTTTTTATTCAAAATTCCTACCCAAAATTTTCACTTACGTACGAATTTGGATTAATATAGTTGTTCAAATAAGCGATGTTGTACCACCAGTCGGTTCTGCATTGTTCGCTTGAAATCCCGACGACGCGGTCCCACACGGGCCCATTGCCGGTTCGATACAGCCAAGTTGCAGTGATGGCGATCATCATTGCGTATGATGGTGTCAATCTGAAAAAAAAGGAAAAGTAAACATTATGGTCAAAAGTCAAAGCTTTATCCTAGCTATCCTAAATTGATAATTATCGAGGTTTTATTTTTCTTTAGTAGGTGGTTTTATTAAATTTATTTTTTTCTTATTATTTATTACATTCCACAACCGGAGACAACCAAAAAACACAATTTCCTAAAAATATTTATGATTTTTATTATGTAACATGGATTTTTTATATACAGTGCCTTTTTTATATTTACAGTTTTACGGTTTTTTAAATAAAAACACTTTTCCTTTTATTTTATTATTTTAATAAAATATTTAAACTTTTCATGATGCATACTTTCTTTTAAAAGATATACGACCATTTCGCCTCTATAATTTAAGGGTTTTATATAAAATTTTATATTATTTTATTAAATAATATTTAAAAAGGAAAGCTTAATTGCCGACAAGCAGCATGGCCATGATAGAAGAATGTTGCCTATTGTTTTTTTATGCGCGATTATGTTAAACGCTTTTTTTATTTAGAAATCTAACTTTTGGTGTATTTATACTATTTTTTATAATATGCATTTTTAGAAATTTTTAATTTATTTAATTATCATTTTTATTTTATATGAGGAATTTTTTAAAGGTATTAATATTATAATAATAATTTATAATATTATTTAAGAGTTTGCACCAAAATTTAAACTATTGGAATTTTTATTTTATTTAGGTATTTTTTTAGTTAGTTTTTTAAAATAACAATGCAATATTATTGTTTAATATATTTTTAAAAGTTTTCATAAATATTTAAATATTGGATTTGTCATTTTTTATTTATGCACCTTTTGAATTAGTTTTTTAATAAAATATCCGATTACAATAAAGGCATTTGGTTATAATCAATTTTTGTTTAATATTTTTTCTGTATTTTTTGAAATATACAGGGTATCATTTTTAGATGGCCTGGCTGAATTTCTCCTGAACTAAAGAGGCTATCAAAAAATGAAATACAATAAAAATTAAAAATACACGTGTTTAATATTTTTTAGTATAATTTTACTTTTTTTGGAGAAAAATTATACACGGTATCCAAAAAAGATAAACATTTGAAACTAGGCTAAAAATATTAAACACTTTTTTTCTTGATAGCGTCAGTAGTTCAAAAGAAATTCAGCCCGGGCATCTAAAAAGGATATAAGAATGCGAATTCGAACTCGGGACCTTTCAGTGATGAGCGCCGTGTCAACGCCTAAACCCCCTGAAAGAGAAATTGAAATACACATCAAACACAGTCAAGCTGTAAATTGTAACCTTTAGTGTTCCGTGAAACTGGACAATTAAGTTAGGTTTATTAATTGTTACCATATTGGTTTTTTAAATATTTAATTGGTTTTTTGTTTGGTTTTTAATTTAAAATAGTTGAATATGCGAAGCGGGCAGCACCCCGAAATCGATCCATTTAAAATAATAATTATTATTTTTATGAAATTGTGTTTTTGTGTCTTCGTCTATAAAATATAATAAATATTAAACTTTCTGCGAAAAAGTGCTACTTGTCTTTTATAATTTTTTAGATTACAATTGAGGAGAATTCCTTCACTCTCCTCTCCCTCTCCCTCTACCTCCTAAGCCCATCCACCCCGCAGATGTAATGTACCAGATTCTCCGCCTGTCCGAAAGACAATTCCCAGGCCATGATCTAATTACCCCTAAAATCCTCCGAAATCTACCCAAAAAAGCAATAGTGTACATTACCTCTATTTACAATGCAATATTTCGCACAACCTATTTCCCTATCCAGTGGAAACTATCTTTAATAACTCCAGTACCAAAACCACACAAACCCCCAGTGCCCCATAGACCAATAAGCCTCCTTCCTATTTTATCCAAAATCTTTGAACGTATCCTCCTTAAAAGATTAATGCCTATATTTGACTCTGAAAACGTAATCCCTAACCATCAATTTGGGTTTCGACCTCTCCATTCTACTGTTCAGCAGTGCTTCAGAGTAGTCGACACGATATCTTCGGCTCTAGAAAACAAACAATACTGCTCAGCCGTATTTCTGGACTTCACGGAAGCATTTGACCGAGTATGGCTCCCCGGCCTCCTCTATAAGTTAAAATGTATCCTCCCTCAGGCCTACTACCTTATCGTGAAATCCTTCCTCTCAGATCGATGGTTTAAAGTAAGAATCGGCACCGAGTTTTCACCTATCACACCAATCAAAGCTGGCGTTCCACAAGGAAGTATCCTAGGCCCAATCCTCTACACCATCTACACTGCTGACATACCCACACATCCAAACACACAAATCACAGCCTACGCGGACGACACCGCAATCTTATCAACACACTCCAATCCTATCCTAGCAACAGAAGCACTCCAACAACACCTGAACCTTATTACCAACTGGTGCAATCTGTGGCGGATCAGGTTAAACGAACAAAAAAGCCAACACGTTACATTTACGCTCAAACGATAAACCTGACCACCAGTGCACATTTACAACAAAATAATACCACCATCGAACCAAGTCCGCTACCTTGAGCTTTACTTAGATAGTAGACTTACTTGGAACCCACATACACGATTAAAACGGCAAGAACTTAACAAATGATATGGACTACTCAGACACCTTCTTGGACAAAAATCAAAACTAAGCGTACATAACAAACTAACCGTTTACAAAACACTCATCAGACCTATTTGGACCTACAGAGTCGAGCTGTATCAACTCATCCAATATCCAACGAATTCAGTCTTTTCAATCTAAAGTTCTCCGCCGTGTCCTCAATGCTCCCTTCTACGTCACAAATCAAACGATCCATAAAGATCTTAAAATCCCTTTCGTGAAAGATCTTACCCATACACGCTTCTTCACTTTTCACTCTAAACTCTCCCTCCATCCTAACTGACTAGCCCTAACTCTTTCCTCAACATCTCACCCTTACAATCCTCCACGCCGTTTAAAACGACGATGGCCTCGTGACCTTCTATCTAACCCACCAAATGAACTTTTACTCCCCCCCCAATTAAATAAAAGTTGGTTTCTCTCCCCACTGCCTCCTGGTCTGACAGGTCTGTCAGATTAGTTTATAACTAACTATTTGCTCAATGTATATTATGTACAGATAGCAATAAATAAAATAAATAAATATCTAAAAAAAAATAAATAAATAAATTGATATTTTGATTTAAACAAATAATTTAAATGACCGCTAGAAATTGTTTATTTTGTTATTTTTTCTTTTAAGTTTTACAACTGTAATTTATTGGAGGGAATGGAATTAAAGTGAAATGTAATGAATAAACAAATCTGTGCTGGCCTTGTTAATCCTGTGCCAGGGTAAATTTTTTCTCATTATCCCCCAAGTTACTCCTACAATACGATTTTTTAATCCTGACCCAGTTGTCCGTATTTTTGTAAAAATTAGTTTATTTATTTATGCAGGATTTCATTTAGGATGGAATTGTTTGGTTGGCTTGGAAATGAACACTGTGTGATAGTTATTGTTGACGATTATTCAGAAATCGTGAGATGCGGTCTGGTGTGATGTAGGTTTCAGAAAAACATTTTCTTTATCGTGCCAACATTTCGATCTTTATTGAGATCATCTTCAGGGCTCAAAGTGTTTGTTTTCTGTGTAATTGTGCTATTTTTGCGTGTCGTGTTGAGAGTTATTGTTGACGTTCAACTCATCACAAGTGAGTCCAACTGGCAACGATGATGGCTATTGCAACTCACTATCGTGACACAACACCCAACATACGACAGTAGATGGTCGAAAGGACATCGACGCATAGTAGATGTACTCAATACTGCGACGTTTGTTATTGAAAGAAGCACGTGCATTGGTGTACACGAGGATAGTAGTTAAAACTGGGGTTGTTGCGTAGATATTCCGCTCTGGATGTACATCATGATGGGCAGACCGATCATAACATATGGCACGATTTCCTGGACCAATAAAGTCAAACAATTTACAAAAAAACAGAACCCACAAAAATATAATGCACGAATTGATTTGTACCACTGGAGTGATGAGAATATGCCTAAAAGCTAGTAGGGAAAAATATAAAAACACATACTTCTCCTCGAAATGATAACAAGGGGAGCATAGAAAATTATTCTTATAATGGATAAAGAAGAATATATAAAGCGATTAAAATTGAAATGGAAAGACATGAAAATCGTAGGAGTCCATGAACAGGACATTTGTATTTAAACAAAACTTGCAGACAAACCTAAGTACCAACAAGGAGTAAGGAAAGGGAAAAAGTGTATCGGATCGGAAAAAATACTCTCTGTTGTTTCAGCGATGGATCTAGGACGCAAGAAGGTAAGGGGGCAGGGGATTTGGCCCCAAAACCAAGTATTCTGACCCTATGGGCTTGGATACCAGTTTCTTTCAAACCAAAATTCACGCAATTGAGTTTTGTACTCATTTCAATTTGATAAGAGTATATAAAAACAAAGACACAGCTAGGAAATAGTCAGGCAGCAATTCAAGCATTAAACATACATACTAAATGACAATATCATCAGTTCAAGCATAATGCTTTATTTAAAACCAAACTTAACAGGTTGATAGCGCAATTACTCTTTTCAAGAATTAAAACTAATTAAAAGAATGGGAGGCCGTTGCGAGGAAAGGATGTTACACTGCTGACAGGTCTTGAACAGATCCGGTTTTGAAGTTCTGAGTTCCATATTATATGACTCTCTAGGCACAAATTATCAACAAACCTCCTTGCATGATTTGGAAAGAATATACAGAACGCATCAAATGAAGAAGGAGACTCCACATACTAACTGGATTCTTGTCAGGGCACTGCGGATTGAATGGGCACTTGGGAAAGACTGGCATGAACCAATACGGTTCATGCATACTCTGTGAAGAGCCCCAAAGCACTTATTACCAGTCTGTACTGCCACATTTCTTCGAACGAGAAAGGGTTATGGGACGTATAACGTAACCTTTGTAGAAATATACAAATACCAATTCCCCTGAATCTACATCTACTATTCTTTCCAAATATGTGCAGGTGCAGTACCACTAAAGAGGCGCAGTTGAGAAAATGGATAGGTGTTATTTTCGGGGCTTTCAGTTTTTCTGGCCATTTATTATATATATANATTATATATATATAATATTATGCAGGGTGGGTGACCAAGACCCGAGGGGTTAAATAGGGTAGACTCGTACCCCATCCCTAAAAGGTCCGTGACTGGGTCGGCTCCCGTATCCTGCATAAACCTCTAGGTCCTGTTCTCAAACCCCAAGATTTTGGACCTTTTAATCTCGGGGAGTGATTTGGTGATGTCCTCTCCTTCAAAAATTTCCATTCTAGACTATCACACGGCCATTTATTAAAAAACGAACCGTTTGGATGATTTAATTCACATGATACATTGAAGCTCGGTAGCCAAACCTCTATGTAAGTGTCTGTACAGAAAAAGTTATGAATATTCTTGCGACAGTCTACATACTAATGGTTAGTATTAATAATAAAAAAAGAAGAAACGTCAATGATGGTAGCTTATCCAGTTAAAACTACTTTACAGTACAGTCCTTTCTAAACATCCCAAGATCTACAACGTCCAGACATGTCAGAATATTGAAAAAAGACAAGTGATGAAGTCCTATATCACGCTCCGACGTTACGTAAAAAATAAGAAACTTCTGAGACAATAGTGGCATGCTTGTAAAACTAGACCCACTAAACAGTCCAGTCCCGACCAGATATGCCAGGTATTACCCCATGCCACTACATAACATCCTTTTGATAATGTTAAAACGACATGTCATACATCTTTGACAAGGTCCGACGGTAGGATATGATAGGAATATGATGTTGCACTTACGGTATGGCGTCTAAGTATGACGAGATGCTGTTGCGTTGGACCGACCACAGGTTGCCTAATACCGATCACATAAAAGCAATAATAGCAGTTAAAATTGTTTAAAGAAATCAAGTTAGATATTAATCGTTAGAACACTTTTATAATTATGCTTTTTAATAGTTCCTAAAAAATGTACGCAAACTGCATTATAGCTTTTAAACGTAGTAACATATGTAACAACAGAACTACATTAAGCGAACTTTTTAAATTCGCAATAACATACTAATTGTACAAATTCAATTTACCTGATAAATCGATGAACATAGGAAATGATAACGTCCAATATTGTGTATTTCCTTTTCTTTGCCCTTATAGTGCAAAAGGCGTACATGTTCAGCAGGCCGGAAATCATGAAGAACGTGTCGACAGACAAAGGTGCGCTGAGTATGAACATTTTGGTCCAATTTTTGATTTCCTGCAAATGATTTGTCAAAAAAAAAAATCACGCGAACTTTTGTCAACATGAATCAAACAATTACTTTTGGGATAGAAACTAGATTTGTAATTGGCTGATTCATTAGGTAACGATACTTATGCCCAAGGACGACCCAGCTAATGGAAAGCGCCTTGAGACCGTTGATGCAAGTTATGGAGTCTGGGGAGGTTTTCGTTGATATCAACTTGTTCAGGTTGGTATAGGCAGAAAAAGCGAGTATCATGTGCTCACCAGGATACGGTTCTAAAGTAAAAAAACAGGAATAGAATTATTATATATTTCTTGTTTATCACTATGTAGTTTCTTTTCCAAACCAAAACTACAAGTAAATCGTATAAAGAAATTTTAACTATATTTTTGAAAGAATAAAGAAAGGAAGATTTCTATTTTAAAAAATTATATCACCATAAAAATATGTAGGTATGTATTGTGAACTGCGGAGGGCGAGTGGTTAGGGAATCAACTCGTTTCAGGCACGCCAGCGGTTCTGGGTTCGAATCCCATCATAGCCCGTAGAATTTTAATTGAGAATAATTTAAAAAATATATAATAAAATATTTCGAACGCTTGTTCTTGATACTCATTAGGTAGAATTAGCCTTATTATGTGATAGGAAGTATTTATTTAGAGATAAATTTGACACTGTAAATAAATATTCTACTTACGCTTTAAATAATATATTCCATATATATAATTTTATATTATAATTAAAATTATATATTAATTCGCTTTAAAATTATAAATTCCACTAGAACAGTCAGAAAATTGTACAAATTACTAAATGTTAAAACTGCAAATTTTCGCGCAAAACTTTCAAGTACTAGTCATTTAACACGTTTAAAAAATGTTTTTAATATACTGTTATCGCCTTTTATGTCTGTCAATGAATTTTGTGAATTTGATTTTCATAAACTGTAATGTTATGTATTTATTTTTATGTGAGCTACAATGAGCATTATGCGGTCGAGCATTATCATGCATTAAAACGAATTTGTCTCAATAAATGGAGAGAATGGGACTTCTGCTTCCAGAAGAGTTGGATCAATGTACCTCAATGCTGGCAAAGATCCATTTTTTATGATAAACATTTCGGTACGGGACCTGACTCAGGGCATATGAAGCAAAGCGTTATCCACTCTTCTCCACACACGGTCCCGGCCTTCTGATTGCCACAGACTAAACCCGCACTTTTGTCCGAAGAGAACAGCCCCATTGTTCATGTGTCCAAGCGAGATGGCGATTTGCGAATAGTCGCCTTTCTACTCGATGCTTCTCCAATAGCATAGAACCGGATGCGAGACGTCTAAAGACTAGGCTATTCTCACGAAGCCCTTGGTGTCTGTTTTAGACCTCACCCTTACAGTACGGAACGTTGGGGTGTTGATTACCTATTATCAAAGAAGCCGTTATAGGACGGCTCCATAGTAATGGTCTATGGCAGTAGTGCATCACGGTCGACCACTACCTTCTTCTCTTCGATCGAAACTTCCGGTGGCGGCTCTAAATCTCTGAAAACCATCGTGGGTGGTGGAGCGCGGTACACCAGGATTTGGGCTATGCAATGGGCCTTCGTTGTCCAAAGCATCTGCCTAGACTTAAAATCACTCTATTAAGAAAGAAATTACTCAAATTTATTGTTTCATCAAAGAAAACAATTTAAAATACAAGTTAATTACCACTTGACAAGTTGGCTCAAGAAAGGATAAAATTGAAATGTTTTTATTTTATTTTTAATCTAAAGAGTTCATAAGGATTACACACATTAGGGATATTCACGATGTTTCTAAGAAACTTCAATTCGTGCCGACATACGACTTTGTATCCTAACGTCTAACAGTCTACAACTTGATAGGATAAGGGATGTATCTATTATGAATGAAAGTATAAGGACAGGTCAGAAATTGACAAAAGAGTTGTATTGGCCTGATTTAATTAACGCTTATTTAAGAATAAAAATACGTGTAAACAAAAAGCAGCTGTTAAATTCATGGCTGCCATGTTGGTTACCTACGCCCTAACGGATAGCAATGTGACTACATTTTCGACCTAACAAACAACAATGGCCCTGGCCTGTTAGATCGAGCAATGTTAACTAGCCGATTCTTGCAAGTCTACGTCATCATTTTTCTCGATATAACAGGACCTAACAGAGTAAACACAAAGTTCGTGAATACTCCTATTGTTGTGTACAGAGGCGAATTAACAAGTTTTTAATGTTGTGTTTTAAATCAACTATTAATCTTGATACCTAGTTATTATGGTGAATAAACGATTAAATACAAGTGTACTACTTTTTTATGTATGAGTGAATAACAAAAATATATTTGTGTATTAAAATTAAATTTGAATAGGTTACACTTCTAAACAATGATTGTTACTTAAACAAATTAAAATAATTAACGTTTTAAACTATTGCAGATAGATACCTACGCCTGTTCTTGATCCTGTTCTTTAGGCTGAAGAAATCTGCTGTCGTGCATATCGAAGTTATGAAAACGAAAAATAAAATGAATATCCTAAAACAAGACAAAAGAAACAATTACTCGAAAATTATTAAAAAGCTTTCATCGTCTTAAAAATAACAAAGTATGTATTTTGTGAGGTCCAGCTTTGGCGTTAAGAGAAGTCGTAAGAGATTATCCAGTTACAAATGTATAAGTTGTTTTTAAACTTTTTGTGTGACAATGTCCAATGTTTGTCTGTGGTTGGTTAATTGCACAATTACACAGAATTTATTGTCGAAACAACTCTTAAAAATTATACTTTTCTAAAAAAGAATTATAAATTATACTTTAAAAAGTAAGTTCTTTGATTTCTTCAAGGATGTTTATTAAAGTTCTTTGAAACATAAGGATTTTTAATTAACTTTTTGATTGTAAGGGTTTCTCTGTATTCCAATATAAATATAATTTATAGTTTAAAAAAAAACGAAATTTCTATATTTTTTGCTGACAGTTTATAATTTTTTAAAACCAGATTTTAGGATTAACAAATGTAATGTATTGTTGTTAATAAGGAATGTTACTAATTTATCTAGCTTCTTTTATATAAATATATTAAAGTTACTATGCCAAAATTAATGTCTTAAATAGCTTGATTTAGTGAAAATTTGGGGGAAAATTTAGGTCATTCGTAATCACAAAAGTTTCTCTTTGTTATCCATTTCACTCCTCAAATATTATTTACCAAAAGGTAAATTATCTCAATGGCAGATAAGGAGCTGTGATTAATAACGTGAGACGTTCCAATTTTATCGTTAATAATAACATCCGCCCACATTTTTGTTCATGAAATTGTTGTCATTCCAGTATTGCGTAATTTTCAGTGGCATTTTCACGTAGCTAGAAGTTTATTATTATTTTTAAAGTGGCTCGGATCATCCGAAATCTCATAACGTTGAGGAAATTTTTAAATAAAGAGGTGCTGTCACGACCGACGTGGCTTTAATTTAATATCTGTTTTTTCCTTTCCAAAATTCATGTACCTCGAACACCTAGCGCAATTTTTATTTTTGTTTGTAAATTTGACTATTTTCTTTATTAACTCAAATGAAAAACTGAATATAATAACAATAATAATTTTCGAATATTTTTGTTGTTCAGTGCATGTTTTTAGTTGTAAACCTTTGAATGAAATAAAATAAAATAAAATGCAGAGGATTTCTCATATGAAGATTACTTATGTACACAAATAATATGGGATATATTTGTAGAACATTCTTAAAAAAATAATAATCACAAAAAACAAACATCTTCAAATCTTAGGAAAGAATTTATATTAGTGACTGTTAGTCGGTGGTTATTCGGAGATCGTGAGATGCGGTAATATATGCATATATTATAGGTAATTTAAAAAAACAACACTTGAAAATTAAGAGATTCTTGAGCTAAATTGGTGTAAAAAAAATAAATAGATAAAAGTACAGAAAAACGACTCTTTTTTAAAATGCCGATAGATTTTGTGATATTATGACCAACAGGAAACATTTCTCACTTACATAACAACCCATTCTGTTGTGGAGTAGTTTCCTCTTTCCTTCAGGTGGCAATCGTTTGGATCAATGGCCACTTCCATTTTCGTCCCGGTCATCAACATGTTCGCTCCTTGGAGGATGGTGTTGAAAGAACGTTCTAAAATCCACGGTTCACACGAAGACGGAAAACATTGCCCCATGGTCAATGTGAGCGTGTTCGAACCGAGCAGAGCGCTTATGGGCACGGTTAATCCGTCTATCTACAAAAAGATTTAGTATAACATTTAAACCATTTGCAGTTTGGTCGTTTCCTAACATTTTGGTCTAAGTGTTTTTATTTTGTTGTTTGTTAGACCAGAATTACCTGAAACGACAAACACACTGTTTCATTCATCTCTACGAATACATATCAGATTCGTAGCTGTCTAAGAAAGTGAGAATAGGCAGAAAGATGGTTGAATATGACCAAGCAATAGGTTCATCTCCCAAAAAATCTATAAACATTATTTCTGTCATTTGTACCAGTTTCTGGCCAAAATAGAGAGTACAAGAGACCTATAAAAAATTAATAAATTGTAAACTTTCTTTTGGAGGTTTGTAGGTATATGAACTTTGGAGTTTAGTCAGTCAGCGAGAATACTGTTTTCGACTGCCACACCAAAATGACCCGTCTCGACTAGGCTCCCTCAGCACAAACCTCAAAGAAAGCTTACAATTTATACCCCTTGTAGCTCGATCGTTTTTTATTTTATTCGTCTCCTGTAGCTGGAGGCTTCTTGGCCAGAAAGACTAAAATGAACGGAAACGTTCAAGCAAGAGGTTCATGTCCCCACAGACCACTAGGAGAAATTTCATTACTCTAGCCATTTGTAATAGGTAGTTTCGATCGTTTTGATCTTCCTATATTCCCTGTTTTGTTACCAGACCAAAATAACCAGAAGCAACACGTTGTAGGTTTGTTTATCTTCGCCCGACTTCCAAAAAAATCTAATAGTTTACATAATTTATAGCTTGATCGAAACGATCTTTATATCTTTCCTTTTTTAATCGGCCAGATCAAAATTTTAGGAAACGACTTACGTAAAGTTCGATCTATCCTATGATCTTAAGGTACATCTCACAATTTGTACTATTTTTAGATAGTCCAGTATTAGTCAAAAACATTAAAAATTGGCAGGCAAAAAGATCGAAAATGACCAAGCTGAAGATTCATCTACCCTCAAACTTCAAAAAGGAATCGCACAATTTCTATAACATATAGCTTCGTTGGATAGTTTTAATTTTGCCATCATTAAAGTTTTGGTTGGTCAGGTCAATATTATCGGAAATGAAAAACCTACAGTTTTTACCTCTATAAATCTCAAGAAGAAATCTCAAAATTTCTACTATTTATAGTTGTCCAGCTGTCCAAAATGAACGAAAACTACCAAGGTACATTCATGTCTTCACCTCATACTCGCTGTTTCTGGATCAGGCTAAAATCAACGGATATGAAGGTGACAGGTCCATCTTCGCTCAATAGAAAAAAATCTGACAATTCATATATTTGCACATAGGTCTTTTTTTTTATCGTTTTGCACTCTAGTATGTGCTATTTTGGTCGGACAGACCACAAAATAACCAGAAACAATTAGTTGTAGCTTAGGCTACAAGTCGTATAAATTCTCTGAGCTGAGTTCAACAAAATATATCACAATTTATACCTTTATGGTATATATATATACGGCGTGGTCACCCCAAATCATGGGTCAAAAATTCAAGATCTTGTAGAAAACTGAACGCACAGTAAAAAAGGTCGTGGGTTAACCAGCTAAAGAACCAAGAAAAAACACGTTTTCTGACCTTGTTTTTGAAATAGTAAGTAAACCGCTATTACTACCATAAAACAGCTCGAAACAACATCCATAGTGTATTTATTTCAGCGAGGAATGAATCTAAAACCTAATTGGCTGAGAATTATAATTTTCGCGAGGGGCACAAAAAATATGAAATTTATTACTAATATGTATTTTCGTAAATAGAAATTCACAATTCGTGGACGTCGACACTTAAATTGGCAGATATGTCTCTGGGCGATATCAGTGAGACTATCCCCACAGAACCAAATGACTTTACTCAATTATTAATAAATGAAAGAAATATAAAGTCCTCAATGTTAAATTTGAAGGATTTGTCGAAATGGAATCCTATGAATACAAAGCAGGGAAGGGCAGGACAAGTAAAATAAAATAAAATGTTATGCAGAGGTTCATATGAAGATTATTTATGTACACTTATAATATGGGATATATTTGTAGAACATTCTTAAAAAATCTTGAAAAGATAATAATGAAAAAAGAAAACTCTTCCAATCTCAAGAAAGAATTTATATCTGGATATGCAAGGAAACGAGAGAATCGATAATAAAAAAAAGCAAAAAATACGTATCTCTTTACAAATACATAACAACATTTTTTATATATATATATAATTTAATAATTAATCAATTAAGGTAATTTAAAAAAATAAAACTTGAAAATAAAGATATTTTTGAATAAATTGGTGTAAATAAATCAAAAAATAAATAAAAGTATAGAAAAACGATTCTTTTTTAAAATGCTGATAGATTTTGTGATATTATGCCCAAAAAGTAATATTTCTCACTATTTTGGCCAGTGAGACCAAAATGACCAGAAGCGACTAACCGACAAGTCCAACTCCTAGAATACGTCAACAGAAACGATCAAAATATCATTTGTAGCTTGATCGATTCTAATCCTTTTGGTCTTCCTATCTTTGCTGTTTTTGTAATCTGACCAGAATGACTAGAAATTGCTAAGCTACATTTTAATTTATTATTATTTGATACACTTACACATCATCTCCTCAGAAACATCAAGATGGAATTTCACAATCTATACTATTTTTAGCTAATACGTATCTGACCATTTTGGACAAAATGTGGATATGATATTATCAGATCTAAATATGAAGTTTATTACTAATATGTATTTTCGTAAATAGAAATTCACAATTCGTTGATGTCGACATTTAAATTGGCAGATGATGTCTCTGGGGCAGTATCAGTGAGACTATCCCCACAGAACCAAACGACTTTACGGAATTATTAAGGAAAACAAGAAATATAAAGTCCTCCATGTTAAAATTTGAAGGATTTGTCGAAATGGAATCCTATGAATACAAAGCAGGAAAAAGCTTTGTTTTCTTCCAAGACCAGGTTCCACAGACCGCATTCAAGGAAATAGGTTTTCGGGAGAGGAACTATATTGGACCTCGCTCTTTCAATACATCTTATTCATTCCTTTGATCAAAATAGGCTCTAAACATCTAACATTTTATAAATCCAAACTAACAATAATAATTGTAGCAAATGTAGTTAAGTTATTCAAAAAATTGTTATGATAAATCAAACTAAATATAAAAGATGCTACGAATACTGTCTATCTACATTATTTCACCTTTTATATCGATTTGAACTTAGTTTAAAATAATTTATGTTATTTTTACATATTATGTTCTTTGTGAAATGATTTGGTAACATTTTTGCCTCGAGAACATTTGTGGCAATTAGACATTAATAAATATGTCCTGCAGCGATTATTAATTATCTTTGTCAGCAAACACCTTTACAGCAACGCTAGCTAATTAGTTAGTAGAACTGGCAAATTAAGTCTACAATTAACTGGAGTAACTTTCTTACTGCATTGCATAACTGTTTCTGCAGAATATTGTTAATTAATATTTTATATAATAAAATTTTTGTTTTCTAAGGCTTGGATACTGACAAATTTTCAACAGAATATGGTACCACTCCATAGATAAGGGTTGTTCATTTTGAAAAAACGGGAAAGATATAATCAATTTAAACAGTCAATACATGATAGATTAAGTGTTGTTTGGTCGAAAAGTTCAAAGATAAAGATTTAATCATCAATCACTAGTCACCATATGCACTTGTGCTAAATTCGTCTGGTTTTTGCGTTGATTTTGTTTAAAGTTCTAACGTTTTATAAGGAAAATGCGATTTTTTCAGTTTTACAAATTCCAACCATACCTAGATGCACACAGACAAAATGAGAAAATTAATAAATTAGTTTTTTAGTTGAAATGGATTGTTTGACTTTACATCAATGGTGAAGTTTGCCGGTAGTGTGATTTTCAAATCCGTAAGGCAGTGCATCCCCTTTAAAGAGTACTCTTCAGGTTCGATATCGACGCATTGGTCAAATTGGCCCAGGTCGGCGAAGTTTCCTACCAGGAAGCCAGACTGGAGTTTGGCTGAAGCGTCGACCACTGGAAAAATTGGATTAAAAACAAAATTAAATTGCTGTTAACCAATTGTTTACATCCAAGTTATATTTTCTAAAGAAATAACATCAAGAAACAACAGTTTGATCTAAATAATACAGGACTCGGGTGTCAATACGTTTTTATAAATTTAATTTTTAATTGAATGAATTTCGTTGTAAAGTAATTTGTAAGTAATGTACAAGGTAGTCGAACTAGAAAAAAAATATTACAGGACTGACGTTGGACGAAACAGTTCCTAAGTGAAGATGGAATTAAATTATATTTATATATTTTTGATTGACTTTTATTGAAAAATTGGCAGTGCAAACTTAATGTAACTGGACCCTACACGAACTTTTCTGATCTTCTTGTTCAAACCACAAATCTTGTTAAGCACATTAAATTTCCAAAAAATTTTATTATTGTACTATTACAGTATTATTTTAATTATTTGGTAATTAAGCTGGCGAATTAAAATCCATGCTCATGGACTTAAAATTTTGTAAATGTTAGTTACAAAATTTTGCAGGATGGCCTACTACAATAGTTACTAAATCTTGTCCGTATTATTACCATGGATGAAAGAACATATTTTTACATTTATGTATTATACTTATACAAAGATCTCTCTCTCTCTCTCTCTCTCTCTCATTTTCTCTTTCTCTGCATTTACTCACTATGTTTAACTCTGCATTTCTCTTACTTTGCTTCTGTCTCTCTCTTTTTTGCGTGTTTCACTCTTTTTTCTCTCTCTCCCTCCCTCACTATGTTTAAATCTGCATTTCTCTTATTTTGCATCTCTCTCACTCTCTTTTTTGTGTGTTTCACTCTTTTTCTCTCTCTCTCCCTCACTATGTTTAAATCTGCATTTCTCTTACTTTGCTTCTCTCTCACTCTCTTTTTTGTGTGTCTCACTCTTTTTTCTTTCCCTCTCTCTCGAACTTTCTCTTTCCCTCTCTCTCAAACTTTCTCTCTCTCTCTCTCTCTCTCTCTCTCTCCCTCACTATGTTTAACTCTGCATTTTTCTTACTCTGTTTCTCTCTTACACTCTTTGTTGTTTCACTCTCTCTCTATCTCTCTTTCTTTCTCTTACTTTCTCTCTTAAATTTACCTATCTCATTCTGTATCTCTGGCTATAAAAGTATCTAACTATAACACTCAATTTTATGTATATGTAAACATGTATAATGCAGCCAGTTTTCTTGGTTTATTTATTTTGAATTTTCGTGAATATTTCTTTCTATGTATCTTGTCTATCTATATATTTCTAAATACCTACGTTTTATCTACTTTTCTAGCTGCCTACCGTTTCTTTTTCGTTGTCTTATTGCCCCAAAAACTGTGTAATAAAATTCCCAATAATAATTTAACAAATTCAGTTACGTTTGTACAATTCTTCCATGCATATTTTTTGGCGGTTTCTATTTCATAGTTTCATAGTTTATGCTACCGATCGAGTTAGCCGATCATAGTTTTTATCGAGAACAATAGCAGTGCTAACGATTCATTTTTAACAAATGGATATTTAAAATTTATCATTGAACTATTGATCTATAACACAATTAGGAGAAATAGGGAATTTAACTTCTTAAAGAAACGAAACTAAATGGGTTCACAGACGATATATTTGAAGATAATCCGTATTGTAGCCCTACCGTGTTTGGAGGTTCGCTATTATCGTCTTCAATATGCTTCGACCTGTCACTTTAAAGTCCACCCTTATCAATTAATTTAACCTTGTAGGCATCGGTTAATGATAGATGCGAAATGAAAGTTCAATTTTAAAACATAAAATTCTCAGAACCTAGCCACTGTATAACAAATCCGTGTGAATGTACATCTAACGGCAAGGAAATTTCTTTTGCACAGATATTAATTGATTTTACAGCTATATGTCGAGAAAAAAATTGAATTCTTTAGTATTAATTATTATTAAAATACTCAAAAACGACAGAAACTAAGGATCTTTTACAATTTTTAAAATCTGACTGTATCAATAAATACATGAGTTTCTGCTACTAGCAGTTAACTGCAAAAAATATATTTTCCATTTTCCTTCCATTAAAACATATTGTCTTATACAATTGTATTATCCTTTGTTTAATTATTCATTTTTATACTATACATACTATTATAATTTGATTAGTTCTTGTATATCTATATGAATTGAATTACAGTTCTCTTTCTTGTTTAATGGGGAATGAATATTGTACATCTGTTTAATATTATTTTCATTATGGTATTTTGGTTATGACAGAGCAGATATAAAATTTTAAAAAGCAATAATTGCTTGGAACAATTATTGTTCCACGAAAAGAATTTAAATTATTTAATGAAAATTAGCAGCACCATTTATTTTCAGGTCTGCTACTTAATTAAATTAGTTTTCTCAGAAAAGTTGAAGAATATTTCCTGTATTAAGAAGATTATAAATGGTCTAATAAATTGATTACACTTTAGTCAAATATTTTATCAGTGTCCACGGAATAGAAAAAAACATTGCTGGTCTTTTAATTCCATTTCAATTGTTATTCGACAATAATTTATGAAAATAAATCCTTTCAAAAAATATTCTATTGAAATGTCTTTCGAAGGTATTTATTGTAATTTTTTTGTCCATTGATTATTTACAAAAGAAACAAGTTTATACTGCCTTGTTGGCTTAATCTTATCAGGCAGGATTTTACAAGTGCCTGACCACTGGAAGGCCATTGTAATGATTACGTTAATCAGATATTATTTATACACTGTTAAAAAAAAAAAAAAAAAAAAAAAAAAAAAAAAAAAAAAAAAAAAAAAAAAAAAAAAATTTGGTCGTTTAAATTTTCATTTAAGTATATTTTTTAACAAAACTATCAAAGCAGATATGGTTTTACTTTTATACTAACAACTAATGAATAAGTGTAATAATCAAAAATCCTAGAATGTTAAAAGAAAAATATTGACCTATCACCTTTTTTCGAAATGACGATCAATCTTTTAAAGGAATAGTATAATAAAACAAATTTAATTTATTACACATTATAAAAAAAACATTAACTAGTTTAACAGTAACATTTGTTAATGAGCAGTCATAAAATAAAATACCATTTGATTTTTGTTTTATGTTGTTTTGACGTTTTAGTATAGAAATCGAAACTGCTGGTTGTATATAATATATATACAGTTCTAGATGATAATAAATCAATTAACATAATATATTATGTACCTCAAATACTAGGTTAAACTGGATTAAACATATGTTACAAGTTAAAAATATCAAACACATAATAACATGAAACTTAATGATTTTATGTGAAACTTTTGAACGACATAAGAGGTTTCGCTGTCTCAGAATAATACAATAACACAATAATTTTTTTTAAAAGTTTGTTTTATAATTTTATTACTTGTATTGTAGTCTACTGAAAAAATGCTGAAGCGTGGAATTTAGTTATAAAGCAGAACTTTTTGACCTCATGATATGAGTTCTCTTCAATGTTAATTACATTTGTCTATCCTACACATATTGTTGGGGAATTCACTGAAGAGGCAAATGTAATTAACACTGAAGACGACTCATGTCAAGAGGTCGAAACTTATGTTCATAAATAAAATTTCATGTTGCAGTATTTGATCAACAACCTACAAAATAAATAATAAAATAATACTATAAATATTAATGTGATATATGTGCGATTTAAAAAAAAAAAGAAATGTAGTAGGACATTGGGATGTTTCTATGTTGTTGAAAGGAAGATAATTTTGTAATAACCTTGAAATTTCTTATATGAGATTAAGGAAGTTAAAATAATTAAAATTCTCATTAATATGAGATCTCGAAAATGAAATGTGCTGGCATCTTAATAGCATCTGTGGAAATCCATAACGAAAACAATATTTAAAACAGTACATAAATTGTAACATAAAAATTTCGCAATTTAAAAATAAATGTCTAACAATAAAGTTCAAACTATAAGATTTATTGCAAATTGAAATGGATAAAAATTATATCAGAGGTTAAAGTTTAAACAAAATGTACTTGAAATTAAGTGACTGTGAAAAATGCTTAAATTTTATTAGCTTTTTATTGCCCAAAAATGATATTTGAAAGTTTGAATTTTATGAAAATAACATAAAGTCGTCAATACACGCCTTGAAAATTTTTGATACGGTATTTTATATTTTAAAATTTGCAGTACATTATAACTGTTTATATAAAACTTTCGTAACTGTTACAATCACTGTCACTGGATGGGACATTTAGGAGGAAGGAGATCAAAAATCAATGAGAATTTATGGGATTCTTTTAGATGAGTGTTTCTTGATGATGATTTATGGTTGTTATTGTGGTTTTATGAAATTTACGGTAACGGGAGCAGTTTAAATTGTGGACAAAAAGAATATTTACATGGGTTGTGTTGCTTTAAGAATCAATTTCAAGGATTTTTCTTATGATTAGGCATCCGACAGATATTGAAATCCTAGCTGAATGCATTTTGACTCCAATTTAAGTCGTAAGACGATTGGCTTCAGTAGGGTATTTTAAAGTAGTATTTTTCTTTTTTGAAATAAGCCAGAGCGTTTATTATTTAAAGGAGTCATAACGTCTTACGTTTCGGTTGTGGAGATTCATCTTCAAATTTTTTCTATATAAGTGGATGGATTTTACTCTTCTCTTTTCATACAAAGGGCACCAGTATGTGCGGTGCTGTTGGCGGTTCGAGTGGAAACGACAGGCACAGAGTTTCTTTGAAACGATGGCTTTATCTTCTGCAAAAGGGTTGTGGTTTCAGCAGTTGAGCAGTGTACGCCTGATATAGTGTGGGGGTCAAAACGCTACCCTGAGAAAGACAGTATGGATAGGTTCAATGACTCGGAAAAACTGGCCAGATTAGATGACGTATGAGTAAGTCCGAAGAATAATCCTCTTGAGCAGTAACAGCTAGCTCGGGTGCCAAAACCAAATCATGAAACCAGGTTTTATGTTGTATTGTTTTTTACTGTTGAAAATAATAAATTTACCGTTCTATGCAAACAACCAACATTGCTTTGGAAAACTTTGTTTATCCTGTGATAGATGTGAATTTATTATGCTAAAAAACTAGAGATAGGATATATATTTTTATTTTATTCTTTTGATATTTGGATTATTTAAGAAAAAAGTGTATGGATCACATAACCCTAAATGTTTTTATTTTCATAACAAATTTTCAAAATATTATTAAATAAAGCCCCTAAGGACAGTTTGAAAATACATTATGAACGAAAGATCATCGTTTTTAATTAAAAAAAAATATATATATTTTTCGAGTGATTTATACTTACTGGACAAAGCCCAAATTTGCCCTTTCCTTAGCCCTTTTACGTACGCTTTTATCCCCAAGACGCAGGTCCAGACTTCGATGTCAGTCGTGTCCGACATATTTTGCAAAGCTTCTATCACTTTTTCGTAGAGCCATTTGATGAATCCTGGAATGCTGGTAAGGACGCTTTTGTTATCCCTGGCCTTCTTGTGCTGAGTGAGGCCGGTGTCATCGGCGAACGCCACGGCCAAAAAACAGCCGGCGAGCACCAAAACGGCCAAACGCGACATGTTGACGCACTGACGCCTCACTCAGAAAAATGATCAAAGGGTTTTGATCAAGTGGAAGGATTTATTATCTTATCGCCAAGCGATAAATAAAAAACTCAAGTATAGATGTGTATTCGAGTTTTAAATGAATCGATAATTTTTTGTGTGCAATTATTTGTGTTTAAACATTTTCTTTGTACAAGCTTTATTCAAAAATCCTGATGTCATGGCAAATTTTTATGCTGGTTGCATAAAGGTAACCAATATTTTTTTCTGAATCAGACTTATCATTTACAAATCAGTATATGTATAATACTTTCATCAACTTAATTTTCTTAGAGCAATATTCTTTTTGATTAACAAAATTAGTGAACTTTTTCTTCTCCTAACAAAATGGATGTCGAATAAAGTTGACTAAATATTGAAACATGGTTAATGGCCTGAACCAGACGATCCCAGGATGATCAGGGTTGATAAAACTACTGTCAAATGTTCAATGACTTTCAGAAAATTGATCAATCGTGGTTACAATTAAGGCTGTAGATATCGGTTTGTAAAAAAACACGAATAAAGAATATTTTTATTAATCTTTTCCGCTACACTGCTCATCAGTTTTACCTGCACCAACGATATTTCATTCAAAGATGTGAAAATGTAAGCATAATACCTGCAGCTTGTTCTTTCAGCTCTGCTTCCAGATCATCCCTGTGACATTCACTGAGTTATCTGAATTTACGACCTTTAGGCATAATGTCCTATGGATCCGGCCCGGAGGACCAAAAATTACTGGCGATTTCTTTAATACCGCGAATGGAGGTAAAATATCCTCAGGCATGGACGACCCTTCTGAAACGGTATGTCAACATAAACCTACACGCAACTACACATTTCACCCGAATTTTCAATTACAACCTGTACTGAAGGACAACTTGAGCTCCATGCACCAGTTAACGGAAGTGGTTTTGGAGTCATTTAGAAATGAAGTTGGATTCTTCCTTCTCACCTTCATCTTCAGATTGTTAACGCCCTCATTGCGCTAATTTTTCAAAACAAACAGCGCTTTCAAGCGCTATTCCCACTCTTCCAGAACTCATACATTTTCCCCATCGAGTTGGTAACCTTAAGTAAAATTATACAAACTAGAATCCAATTTAAGTGATACACCACCGCGAAAAACCCAAGTTGACTTGGATGACTAAACTGATATCAAGTGTTCAACGTCTTAGAAAAAAAGTTACAATCGTCAAAAGAGGTATCAGTTTGTAAAACAAAAAAAAGTATTATTTTTTGCACTTTAATAGTTCATGTTTACGCGGTCGAGTGGTTTTATGTTAGGATTTCATTTATTTCACTTTGGAAGTTAATACAATAAGCCAGACATTTTACGATATACAGCCCACAAATATTTAATAACTTTTACAACATTAAACAGAAGATTTTACAGTTGACGTATCACAGTTTGTAAAGCAATAGCTAGAAGAGTAATTTTTGGTAAATTCTTATATTCTTTGATAACATATGATCAATTAAACGTGAAATCTTTTAATTTTGCAATGGTAGCTTTTAAATTGGTACTGTGTTTAGTGTTTTTACCTTCCATATTGGCCGTAGACCCTCCCTTTCTCGTAGGGAGTTTTATCGGAAAAGGTTCGTAGATAAATCCATCAATGATAATAATTCGTTCATCCTCAACATTTTTTGTTGTTACAGAGGTGAAAACCGACAAGAAACCGGCAACTCCGGACGAGGTGATGATGCTGTTAAAAGCCCTGAGTCACATGGGAGCAGCCGAGGCCGAAGTTTTCGAAGGGGATTCCGAAGATTCTCTCGTCCAGGAAAGCGAAAACCTGGAGGAAAACGACGAAATAGGCCAGAATCGTAAATTCCACGGGCAGAAACGAACGTCGGGAAACTCCGCGATGAAGTACGACACGGGGAAACTTTCAGACCCGCAAGAGTTGGCCAGGGCTCTCGGATCGACACCCTCGCCGGAAAAATTAAAACGAGTTGTCGACATGATAAAACAGCACAATGTTTCTATTTATTCCACAAATTTTGACTTTATTGTGGATTGATCAAAGTTAGAAAAACCTTCTGAAAGCCAAATGAACAACTCTATCATAAATGTATATTTGCAATAATCTTTATAAAAGCTTTAATATACGAACATGAGATGATATTTTTCCTGTTCGAGCGGGGAAAAAAACCTTTAAAGTTTTTAAGGTAGGTTACTACATCGTTAGTGATTTTTAATAAATCTGTATATTGTATATAATTAAACTTTATAACCTCTGTACATCAATAAAAATAATGAGTCCCAAATCTATAAATAATTCTTAATTATGGTAATTCGCAGCCCACTGATCTGAGCATATTTGGAAATTGCACTGAAAAACAGATTTGTCCTACTATTCAATGAAAAATATATTGAAATGCTTTTACGCCCCCTTCCCATAAAAAGCTTTATTTGCAGAATAAACAACAGGAATATGTTCATAACATACACATTATCTATACTGTCGCCATTAATACTGCGATCGAGTACTAAAATGGATTATCAAAATTAAGGAAGTGTAGCACAGCTAAGATTGATTAATTCGATTTTAGTAACTGGATTATAGCCTATTGGAAGGGGGTTGTAATTCGATGTGAGGGTTGTCGAGAAAATGTCTAGTCCATTATCCTGGTACATATTGACTTTTGCAGGGTGTTCCACCTACAGCTGTCGATTTTCCTTGTAAATTTCACACGTCATTAACAAAAATGATGCTCTTATTCGTTACGTCGAAGGAATACCACACAAAATATTATATCTTTATTTGTTTAAATATAAGCAAGTTTATTTTTCTTGATGAGTTGAATTTTGCCAAAACTAGTATTGGGTTGTCCGGAAAATAATGCAGGATTTTGGTATTAAACAAAAAAAAAGAAACTAGTTACTTTAAAGCAATGTTCTTTAATCAAANCATACAAATGAGTAATCCTGTAAACGTAAACAGAATATTTTATATAGATTTTTTTTAATGAAAACTTAAAATCCTGCATTATTTTCCGGACAACCCGATATTTTGTTGTACGTAAGATGGTGGTTATTTGATATCCAGCCATCGACCCTCTAACACCACTCTCGTACTACCACCTAAAACTAACGAAAACCGATATCCAAAAACACTTCACTAATTTGGTGCCTACTTACTTTCAATATATAGTGCCACTGATTTGTGCATTGGATTGAAATTTACAAAAATATTTATTTATTTGTATAAAGTTTATAATAAAAACTATTGACTTTTTCTCCAAAAATGAAAAACAAAACCATCTAAGTGCCAAAAAAAGAAAAAAAAGGTTTTGACAAAAAAACCTTGTAAGTACCATCACCAGCAATCTTAAAACAGTCTAAGGTGAGCACGTCTAAGAACCAGGCTTGTCGGCAAACGTCTAAATGCCATAAACAAATTTTTCTTACCGTAACTTTGGCTCATGTTTATTGCTCCCAAATTATGTTATTTGGTATAACAACTGTGGTGGTCAAAATAGATGTTTTTGACACACATTTTATAGTGATTTTTGTAATGTTTTCTGTACTGCTGCAGAAGATGAAACAGCGTTTCTTAGTAAGTGGTCGTGTATTGACCACAATTTTATATTCGCGTGAAAATAATGACATTTGGAAGCAATAAGCATGAACAAAGTTAAGGAAGGTTTGGAGAGACATGCATGGCTCTTAGAGGTGCTTGACCCTGTGACCAGCACTTCAGAAATATAGACAAAATATTCTGGATGCTGTATGCAAAATGATACGAGAAACGCAATGAACAGCCGTCTATCTTAGTACGTTTGCGGAAGGCTGACTTCAAAAATTTGCAACTGTTGGCAAACACCTCTGAACACCAGTAAACTACACAAAACTAAAGTATCTCAAATTCGTGTCACCTGCTACATTCTTAAAAAGGAATAATCGAAATAAATAGTGTGTACAACGATTTAGTCTCGTGGGACAATGTAACAAGAATAAAGGGTGTTGATATATCTTCCCTGACATTCGCCGCACAATTTAAAAACAAAATGGCCAAAGAAGAAGAAAATGACCTATATATATATATTACGCAGGGCGGGCGACCAGGACCCGAGGGGTTAAAAGCCTAGGGTAGGCCCGTACCCCATCCCTAAAAGGTCCGGGAACTGGTCGGCTCACGAGTCCTGCATAAACCTTTTGGACCTATTCACAAACCCCAGGTTTGTGGACCATTTTATCCCGGGGAGTGTTTTGGTTATGTCCTCTCCTTCGAAAGTATCAAATGGCGAAATGATGAAGAAAATGAACTAAAGTTTAATATATACCTGAAACGGCTTTTATAACGATTTAATTTGCAAATAGGATGTTGGGGATGGCAAGAGAAAAAATTATTTAGAGTACTAAGAAGACCATGACACAGTGTTCCTACTTAGACTGTTCGCCAAGCTTTCATGGTACTTCGATTGTTCTGTTCAACTTCAACTTCAAAACGTTAAAAAAATAATTAAAATTTAAAAAACCACCAGTGATTTGATTATGCCAGTTAATACATGTTTTCAGTGTGTTTGTAAAATACACAGCAATTAATAGAGTAAACTTTTAACTACTAATGTGTTATATTCAATTCATTGAAGTTTTGGCACTTATGCTAGATTGTTTCGTGTTTCAACTTTTCAATTAGTTTTACCTAAAATTCAATATAAACAAAGAATGTCTATTATAATAAGAGCTAGAGGGGCGTCGGTGGCCGCAACGGTTTAGGTGTTGACACGGCGCTCATCTTTATAAAGTAAAGGTCCCGGGTTCAAATCCAGCGGCCCTAAAACACCGGCACCCCGAGGGTTGATATAACCTCTGCTGTTGAGAACCCTCGTAAAAAAATAATAATACAATCGGAAACAATTTATTATATATTATATTTCAATTTATAAAATATTTATAAGAACTGCTGATATATGGAAACACATAAAACCAAAGATAACTAAACTGCATAAACAAATGTAAAAACACAAGGAGAGGGATAAGTATGAATTGATTTTAAATTACTCTGAGAGGGAAGAAAAATTGACCACCCTCGTTTGTTTACGGAAATACGTGCAATTGTTACAATATTTATTTTTTATTGGTTACTGAATATTTTTAATGAACAATATAAAATATAGCTATATAAAAAATTAAATAAAAAAATTCAACTGAGTAAAATAATTTTCCCAAAGATGCTGCAATGAAAAAATTGAAGGAAATATTCAATTCAGTACAGGGTATTTCCTCCTCTTGCTTTGTTCACCTCTTGCATGAGACGAGGCATCGATTTTATTGTAGAGTTATGGAATATTTTCAAACTCCTCCAACAGAGCCATTCTTAATTCCTGCAAAATCTCTGGCATCACTGGGCGACCTTTTGACATCTCGTCTCAAATTGATAGTTGCGTTTTAAGTCTGGACTGGCCACTCCAAACGTTGAATTGACGCCCGTTCAAGTCACCAACTTCATGCATACAAATAAATCCATCGTCAATTAGTGGTATATAAGGAACACCTTCTTTTAATACAGCTTCAATGTGTATCGCGCAGCTGTTAGGGGACACTCGATGAATATCAAGTTTGGGCGACTTCCATAGAGCTGCGTGCCCAAACCATTACACCACCACCATAGCTTCTCCAGAGTGAAAAGGTTGCAGGGATATATCGTTATCTTGTTCTTTTCCAAACCATCTTTCGGCTATCAGAAGACCTCAAACAAACCTTAACTCATCCGAAAATGAGATAGTCCAATCTTGCTCAGACCAATTGACGTGATTTCTGCCGAAACTTAACCGAGCTGTGCCTTGTGACAAGTTCTTGACCAGTGATAGGCCTTCTCGACGTAATCCAGTTTCTGAAAGTCTTCGCCTTACAGTGCATTAACAGACATTAACATTGTTGAAGTCATTGCTTGATCTCAACAGCAGTAGAATGTCGCTTACGGGGTACATTCGAAACAATAAAGCCACCATCCCTCTAAGATGACACAATGGCAATCTGACTTATGCCTACTTGAGTAACCTCCAGTATATTGGTAGCGATGAAAAACCCTTCGGACAGTTGTTCGGAGAATGTTAAGCACCCTGGTCACATACGCTTGCTTTTTCCTATTTTAACAATTTTGATTATAGCTGTATCACTTAAAACCGCCACCCAAACAAATTTGCAACTTAAAAATGATACAACTTCAAATAATTAAACAACGGAAATGTTAGCAAGAAGCTTTACAGGAAAAAAACAACAACGAGTAGACTGACGATTCGAAGATTTATTTACAAAATCCAATTTTAAAACAAATGGAAGATTTTATCAGTTTTATTTACCACTAATCTTTCAAAAGTTGAAAGAGAATCAATGAAAGATTATCTAAGAGATAATTAAAAATATAAAGGTGGTCACTATTTTTGCCCATCAGTTGAAAATATTAGTATTAAAAGGAAGTGACTACTAAATTGCTTCATATTTAAAAAAAAATACAGATTTAAGTGACTCGTATTTGCCAGGCTAGCAGTCCTAGGCTCGAATCTACGCAGCAAAGAAATATTTGGCATCAATTTGTAAAAAAATATTGTAACGTGATTTCCTTCCTTATGAAAGGAATCACAGTTTTGAGATATATTTAAAAAGAAAGTCATATAGCTCTTACCTTACCAACAATTCCCCAGTTTCTTAACCTCCATTCTATCTGCACTCCCTCTAATTACATTTAGTTGGTGTGCTTTCGGTATCGCTTGACAATTAAAAAGCGGTTTTCGACAGTATCGGCACGCCCTAGCGTCCAAATCACAGAAACCTTTGTTCCTGGAGAAATAACATTAACAATTTTCACAAGGAAAAAACATAAAATTCATTTTAGTAAACACTTTAAAATTCCAGTTTTGAGGAATACTAATATATCATTTAAGATAGATAGATGCGTGCACGAAGACAAATCAAACCAAATTTCATGTTTCATTGGGAATTAATGCCATTACTAAGGCATGAAGTTCACTCGAACAGAAGTTGGTCAATAAAATTTAAATTGGCAGACCTAAATTATGGGTAACGAGCAAATTACATATATATTTTATTTGTACCTTAATTTTGTAGCAATTGAGAATTTTATTTACCCTTTAGTATCAAATTAAGAATACTTAATAGCTTCTATAAAAAAGTAAATGACAGAGTAAAAATTATGATTTGAACTTATGGTTACCGTCATAAAATATACTGTCTCACCTTCACTACCCTCTACTTTTTCAGGCACTACCCATTATTAAACTAATGAACTACTCTGGTAGACAATATAAACGCAATACCCTCAAATATTATTGTACTTAATTTTTTTATATTTCGGATACCAAAAATAGGTTTGGTTGTAAAAATAAGACGTTTAAAAAGAAAATGTTTATTACCGAAATCTCATAAAACAATTATTGAATAAAGAACAAAAAACTGCACATTCAAAAAAAAAAAAAAATAAATAAATAAATAAAAAAAATAAATAAATAAACATCTTTCAATTACAATTAATTAAGGTTTTTAGTTGAGATGAAAAAAAGTTAATGGGACGAGCTGGATTCGAACTCACGATCTTCGGCTAGATACGCCGCTGCTCTACCAATTGAGCTATCGTGACCTCGATCCACTCGGACATCAACTTCCTATCCCAACCCCACCTTATGAGTTTTCCCTCGTTTTTGCCATTTTTCAAATGTCGTGTAATCGGATTGGATTCTCGACGACAAATGAAATCCGTATCTAGCCGAAGATCGTGGATTCAAATCCCGCTCGTGCCATTAACTTTTTTTCATCTCAACTAAAAACCTTAATTAATTTTAATGTATTAATTGGTCAAGCGAACCGCGAAATTAGTGAATCTTTCAATTAATTAAAGTTTTTAGTTGAGATAAAAAAAATTAGTGTCACGAGCGGGATTCGAACCCACGATCTTAGGCTAGATACGCCGCTGCTCTACCACGTGAGCTATCATGACCTCGATCCACTCGGACACTAACTTCCTATCTCAACCCCACCTTTTGAATTTTCTCTCCTTTTTGCCAGTTTTCAAATGTCAAATGTCGTGTAATCTATTTGATTCTCGGTGACACATGAAATGGCCACGGAGATCGTAAATTGAAAGATATTAATTGGACAAGCGGACCGCGAAAACTAGTGAATTTAACCAATAAAAATGTTTAAAAAAATCTTTTTTGGCCCACTTAATATCGAGTATTTTCATTTCTGGCACGAATCACGTACGTTAAACCCATTTGCATTCGGTGGAAAAGATTTCTGATAAACGCCTGAGAAATTCTTTTCTATTCATCAAGTGCAACCTTTTTTAAGGCTTCTTGGGTATTAGGGTCTGGGTTTCGCAGTCGTCCTCGTCGGTTAAGTTGGTACCAAATGTATTCGATTTGGTTCAAGAATGACTTCGAGCTGGCCACACGAAGTACTCAATTCCAACCTCATTCAGTTAGTCATCCTCAATACATGCTCTATAGGGCCTGACATTGACCAGCATTAGCAAAAATCTCTCATCGATGGAGGGGCAAATGGGGCTACATGCTCTTCGATTATATCTTGTAGGTACCTCTACGTAGTTAGTTCCTCGCACAATAACCAACTCGGTGCGGGCGCCCAATGTAATGCCACCCCAGGACATCAATGTCTCACCGTTGAGTGCCACCTGAGGAACCATACAGCATTGGGCTTTACTGGAGGACCTTTCCATATGAAATTACGCCCATCTAAAGATTTGAGGCCAACTCTCATCTCATCTGTAAAGAGAACTCGTTCCCAAACTTCCAATGTCCAATGCATATGTTCCCGTGCGAAACGAAGTCTGGTCATTTTCTGAGTCGTGGTAAGAAGAGGTCCACAAACCGGGAGTCGGTCCTGAGGCTATTTTCATTGAGCTGTTTGCTAACTTCAATGTCATTCTCACTCAAATACCTGACTAGAGCCATTGAAAAAAGATTAAGGATGATAATAATATCAAATGAAATCAACGAAGGAAAAACATTAACTGAAAGCGAACTTTAAGGATGAAAGGGCATAATCTACTTTTTGTGCAAATTGGATTAATCAATAAAAAAGTAAACAAAGGAAATAAACAATGCATCATTTTCTGTTTATTTTGACTACGATAGCTCCAAATTACCTGTAACTTATGTAGATAGATAATGGACTTAATTTTAAAATAAATAAATTGAGTGGATCGTTAATTTGTTCATCAGTATATTTATGTTTATACTTTTTTCTCTCTCCCTCACTCTCTCTCACTCTCTCTCTCTCTCTCTCTCTCTCTGTCTCCTTCTCTCATTCTCAATACGTTCACTACTTTAAGACGAACTGCTGAAGAAAAAGTTGGAAGCATTAATACCGTTACAAAAAAGTTCCTCTGTTAGAAAATCAGCCGATCAAAAATTACCAATATAATGTAAAATATTTATTGTTACTTTATTTTTGTATTGCTAAAGAAGAGATGGCATATTTATAATTTTGCTTATTCTATTTTGACGTCTCGAAAGCAATTTCTCTGTTATCATAATTATTTTAAAGGTTTTATCGGCCGTGGTAAACTAAATTCACTGTGTATTTATTTAAATTAAGAAAACTCTCAATAAGGTTTACACGATTATGATATGTTTAAAAAGCTGTCTGCCTAGCTATCTTGAAAATGAAAGGGTTGTCAGGTTTATAGATCCTGCAAGAGAATGCGCTGTGGTTTAAAAAAATCAACCTTGTTTTCGTTTTTCAACAATTTGAGCATTTTTGAGGATCTTGTTCATCAGTTTTCTCTGTATCCTTTGCTTAAGCACTACAAATGAAATATATATTTTGTTTTAACTTGAGATTATGAACAAAAATTTGGGGAAAGGTTCGTTAACGATATTATATAGATTATAAATCTAGATAAAATCGTAAAGGACAAAATATTTATAAAAATTTCCGTGTATTTAAGAAAATCTGTCTAAAACAGAACAACGTTGAAAACTTCACTAATTAAATTCACTAGTTTTCGTGGTCCGCTTGACCAATTGATATCTTTCAATTAATTAAAGTTTTTAGTTGAGATAAAAATATATTTCGCATACCAAAAATAGGTTTGGTTTTAAAAATAAGACGTTTAAAAAGAAAATGTTTATTACCGAAATCTAATAAAACAATTATTGAATAAAGAACAAAAAACTGAATATTCAAAAACAAATAAACATCTTTCAATTAATTAAAGTTTTTAGTTGAGATAAAAAAGTCAGTGTCACAATCGGGATTCGAACCCACGACCTTCGGCTAGATACGCCGCTGCTGTACCACTTTAGCTATCCTGACTTCGATCCACTCAGATACCAACTCCTCATCCCAACCTCACCTTTTGGATTTTGAAAAATGGCAAAAATGAGGTAAAATTCAAAAGGTGGGGTTGAGATAGGAAGTTAGTGTCCGAGTGGATCGAGATCACGATAGCTCAAGTGGTAGAGCAGCGGCGTATCTAGCCGAAGGTCGTGGGTTCGAATCCCGCTCGTGACACTGACTTTTTTATCTCAACTAAAAACCTTAATTAATTGAAAGCGTTGAAAACCTTCAAATACCTTCTATATGAGAAGGGTCAAAATTCCGTATTAGAAAAATATATGTAAACAATACATAACGAAAATGTTTAAAGCTGAGGAAATAGCAAGACGGTGCCTTATAGACATAGGATAATATAAATGGAATTTCCCCTTCAAAGGGCGGGTAATGTTTGGGGGAAGATAATGTAAAAACTGAGGACGTGGGTACGGCAGAGTACACTGTTGGCAGCCATATGAAAAATCATGTCGGCTGTGCTTTCTTTGTGTATTTTCAACGACAATTTATGGCAGAATGAAAGTACTAGGAGATTAATACATCAATAATAAAGCAATATTGCAATAGCATAAAGCAATAGATAAAATAATAAAGTTGAACAACATTTACAGAAATGCATTATTATAATGATTAGTAAGATTGCACTATATTGTGTAAAAAATGATACCTACAACTGCCATCAGTGTAGGAAGTAAGACAAATTTGGACTGAGGTACAAAAGCTGAACTTCGTATGATTTAAATTGGTAGGATTACAGCTCACGTATGGTTTCCGGGTATTGAAATAGTAGCCATGAGAACTAAACAAGCATCTCAGGAAGAACCTTCACCATGCAGAACAGCACCCCGTAATTCCGTTTAACAAAAAATCGACCACGGCGACATTAGAAATGGTAATATATTTCTACCTCTTCTAAAAAAACCTCATAGCCTACTTCCAAGTAGGAAGAAAAGACTATAACCTCAAAGGTTTAAAATAATACACAACAATGTATACCCGTGTGGCAACACTACCGAAGAGAATTGTGACTACGTGCTTTTTGAATGCGAAAGGACAGAATTTGTGAGATTTTTGGTGACACCATAGTATGTGTACTAATAAAAATCATTTGGTGCCTGATGAAATGCTTAGATTTGAAAACTTTGTGGCATATATAGACCTTAATAATCCGGCAGACGGTTTTTATCCATGCCGTTATTTTATGTTAAGGCATATGTTTTGTTTTGTAAACATTTTTTGAGTTGAAACTATTTTTTTTTTTTTTGCTGGGGCTTCCGACATCTAGGTCATTTCAGCCCCCCCCCACTAAGTCTATATTCTATATTCTATACCCGTTCAAACACAACATTAATTCAAATAAATACATTCATACACTTAAATACATCCATAGAGTACACTTATTCCGTTTGGTCGGTGGAGTACTTGATATTCCTCCACAGACCTACACTTAAACTAAACTAGATTGTGGTCAATGGGGTACTTTTATAAATATTCCGCCATCGACCCCGAACACTCGCTTTCATCGTTCGAGGGGCGATGATGACGTTATATTCACCCTCACCCCTCGCCATTCACGCTAATAAATACATGCACACAGACAAAACATAAAGACACATAACACATAAGACATACTATATACAATAAAAAACCCCAATTTCCCATAAAAAGCGGAAAAGGAGACTCTGAAACTCGCTACCATGCTCGAGGACTCTTCTTAAATCCGGCGGCATGCCTACACGCTCTCTGTATGGAGACAAGGCATGACACGCCTCTATTATAACTATAACTGAAACTATTATTATTATTATTTTTACACCTTAATAAACTTTAAATGCAAATCGTATTTGATCTGATTTATTAAAACCTTTATTTCAATTACTATACTGATACCTATAGATTTGTTAATGAACACGAAAATACTTATCTATTTTAACTTATTATTGAGACTTAAAGTTAACAATTGAAAATGTTTATATATAATTATTCAGTTTTATTTACAATTTTAATATATGTATTATTTTTGTTGACGAAATACATGTAGAGATTTTATGCAGAATGCCTAATGAATAAATAAATTTAAAAAAATATAGAGAGACTGAGGAAGACGGATAAAATGAGAGATCGTCGGGTTGTAGAAAAACGAAAATCTTGACAACAGTTAACAATTTTTCATAAGCAAAAAGTCCATTTCTTAGGTGGAATAAGATTTAATTCGTTCTGACATCTATTCTCATTAAATTGGGCTCATGTCATGAGTCACAGATTCACACCACTAATGGACTTTCACTAAGACGCTTTGGCAGATCCGCTATGGCGTGTCACATGCTCTTATTCCTTCTGATATTACTCCCTGTCTCTTGATGGTCTTTTCAAGAGTTGAATATAATTGTAGTTAAAAGCTGTAAAGTAAAAAGATTCGATTGAAATTTGTGAAAGGGTCAAATAATAAAGGAGTTCTTTTCTTTCCAATTCAACAGAGATCTATGTATCGTGTTGTTTCCCAATTGTCCAATAAGTGCCTTTTTTCACATGATCGAAAAATAACAACAAATTCGTCTATTTGGTCACAATGTTTTCCAATTTGGGAAAATACCTGACGACATGCTTGAATAAAGACCCGAATGATATTATTTTCCCTCATGCTTGGTTTCAGTTTTTCTCTAACAAAAACATTCAGTTGGGGAAGTTATAAACTTATATTTCTATCATGAACGCAAAATTAAAAAATAAACAAAACATTCCTAAACGCAGGTTTCAAACAGCTTAAGCATAAAACATAAACAGCAAAAGGGATGGTTAGGGAACATAATTGTCGAAATGAGACGAAATAAAGAAATAAAACTCATCTTTTTTGGATTCCAGCTCACTGTGGAATTTATGGAAATGAAAAAGCGGGTTCTTTACCGAGAGAAACAACCAGAGAACCAACATTATTTAATATCAGATTACCATACCATGACTGTTATCCAATGGCCAAGGCGAGAGGCGTGAATAGTTGGCAGACTTAATACAGTGAGTGTGGTAAGGGGCTGCTATGTAAAAAATGTTTCCTCCATTTTGACAACACCCTGGTTTTCAACGATCAATCTTAAAAAAGCGACGTGCAGGTTGATGGTGAGGCTTAAGTCCAATCTCGGTGTGTGTAAATATTATTTAAAAAAGATAAACCAGGTACGAGACGAAAAGTGCACGTGTGGTAGCATAGAAACATTGGAACATATAATCATGTTGTGCCCACTCTACAAAGATGCTAAGTGTTATAAAAAACTTAATGGGAAATATGGTAGGATACTCTAAGATAATACGCCCCTGTTCTAGCGAAATGATCTCTGCAGGAGAGGACTTCTTGAATAATCTAAACAAAAGATTATGATTATATGAAATGATAGTTGTAATTATTGTGTTACTTTATTTATTTGTTTTTAATTGTTATTTGGAACAAGTTTTACATTACTATATGATGTTGCAAGTGGCTCTGGAAACCAGCTGATCCCCCCCCCAAAAAAAAAGTATATATATATATATATACAGGGTGAATTGCTACTCGTGCTACAAACTTCTCCAGTAGATTCTTCACCCTAAAATGAACAAAAAAGTTCATATTGTCCATGGTCCGATTCTCAACCATTTCAGAGTAATTTCGCTTTTTATCGATTTTGAAAGATATCACGTCCTGGCGTCGGAAAATCGTGATATCTTTTAATCTAAACATTTCTCTGAAAATCTAATAGCACCGTTGAAATTC